>NC_056731.1:488199166-488346666 GCF_019279795.1 Protopterus annectens
GAATGAGGGATCCAGTAGGGAGTCAAATATATGGAGTTGGCAGCCATCATTCTTACTACAGGTGGACAGCGTACCGAGCTAGCAGAGTAAATAGTGTAGAGATACCACAATGTCATGTCCTCTGTAATCTGAGTAGATAACCTGTGTGGCTGCTAGTCTCCAGTGGAGGTCACGTGGGCATCACACTTTCTTTCTCTCTCCCCCTGTGATAGGAGAGCTGGCTGTTGGTTACTTCACCAACCCCACCCCCAACTGACCTTTACAGGTGAATTAGTCCATTTCTGAGGTTGCCAGCAAGTCATGAAAGGTTGATCAGAACAATAAATTATAAGTCAAGAAAATAATTCATTTGTGCTTTTTGTTCATAGAGAAAAAAACAGTTATTTCCAAGATTTAGTTTTCAAAGCTGACAAGATTATAGAACCTCATCTGTTGAGAGCATTATTGATTAAGTAAATGTGAGTCATGTTCTGGAAAAGTGCTAATAACAACTAGTGATATAATGTTATGGTCCAACATGTCAAGCAGAAAGAGAACAAGCCCAAGATGTTAGCAAAGACAGAACAAGTGGTACTGAACTGCTGTATATGCAGTTCATACCATAACAATAATCCAGCATAATAAATCCATCCATCCATCCATCCATCCATCCATCCATCCATCCATCCATCCATCTACAGCCCCTTTTTTCCATTTTGTTAGCATGTAAAATAACAGGACGAACATAGTGCGGAGTGATCAAGACATAGATTTCTTTCAGTTTAAAGAAGACACAATATATTTCATATGTGTATGGATCAGTATTCTAAGTATGCAAAGTGAGTAAGTTGGCAAGCTACTACAAGTACCACTATGACAGATGCATAGTCTATATTTTCAAGACAATTGCATATCTATCCAAAAAATCAAGCTTGGGTGTACAAGTACAGTTCAAGTCCTCTGAGTAGTAAAATCAGTATGATTTATTCATTAAACCAGAGACTTTTTTAAAGCACAGTATTGTCCAAAACAATATGTTTTTTGTCCCTTCAAAACTTAAACAGGATTTCATCAGAAAACACTCATCTGTAGAGTCAGTGTTTTGCAGTACTTTACTACTTCTAAACAGCTCTGTTGTAACTGCAGTCTGGAGTAGCAAATCCCTTGTGCTTCCAAAGTATGTGTTAGACTAATGTTCCTATTACATAAGATTGCTCACTGACAGCATAACAGATAAATACTCCTCCTGCTGGTGTTATTTCCTGTTACAGCCCCTTGTGCAGCGTCCCCTTATGCTACACTATAATGTCAGCAATGCATCTACCTGGTGTGGGAATAGAATCCACAGCCTTCTACACTAAAGGCGAGTGAGCTACATGTGGTACTATTAACACTACTCTAAAAGCATAAGACAGAGTTAGAAGTCAGCAGTTATGGGAAGGTCAGCAACCAGAATCAATAGCAACTCATAAAGGAAAGAAAGCTAAGTTCACATGTCATCCAAGGAGAAAACAGAGGAGCAGAGAGAGAGAAAAGAGGGCATTTAGTCAAGACAAATGCATCTAAGAACTAGATGGAAGAGAAGAAGCACTCGGCCATTTGGTGAACCTTAATGCAAAGACACAGACTTGTGAAAATACAGAGGTGCAGAAATGAGTCACTGACTCACATGTGCCTTACTAAGATGAAGAGCAATGGGAAATGTTATGGACTGAAATTAGGAAACTGTCATTTGTAAACATCATAATGAGCAAAAATGCAGTGATTACACCTTGGATGAAGGACCCCACCAGTAGGTGGAAGCTAAAAAAACAAATCTTAAAATCATCAAAACCTATAACAGCCTAATTGTGTGATCTTCCATTGAGGGCATGATTAGCTAGCCATAGGCATTTTCTTCACCTAAGGGTTCAGATGTTGGTGAGTGGAGGGGAAAGCAAGAAATTTAAAAACACAAAAACATTTTCAGAGAGAACCTTGACCTTAGACAGCAGAGGTGAAGCACAATGACCCCATTATAGTAAAACTGTTTGGCAGGTGGAGGCATCCAATGTCCTACCTTCCTTTCATTACTCCACTCCTCTCAGCTTTCCTCCAGCTGTTCCATACTGTCTTGAATGCATGGATTTCAGCTTCACTTCCTCTTCAGGCAGTCCCATCCTTGTTCAGTACTTCTGCAGATCTGAAGAATAGTTGGCTCCTACAAGCTGTTTACACGTCTTCTTCACCCCTCAGTCCTTCCTGTTCGGATGACCCCTTGACAACTCCAAGACAGGATCTTGTGCCTCAGTTTTCTGTCTTCTTTGCCTCCTCTTGTGGCAAGTAAGGAGCTACCCCAGTCTATAATTAGATCATACTCCTTCATCCCACCCAACCTTTTGGTGTCTTTCCTCTGGGTACCTTCCTTTATATTTCTGTCCATCCACTGCCTGTTGAACTGCACACAGTGCTTGAGCAGTCCAATTCCCTAGTCTTAATTTTACCCCCACCCTCTAATTTTCCCATAAGCCTTTGCAGAATCTAGTTTAAGGCCTTGCTGAATGCTAAGTAAGCTACATATACCAGTATTCACTTTGTCACTTTCTTTTGTAAACCCATCATAAAACTGTATCAAGCTTGTCTTCTGGCTTCTTCTGGCTATGAGCTTGTGTTCATAGGTTCATTGGTGTGTACTCTGCTGATGACCACTGGGGCCTTTTTAAGCCTAGCCACATATTCCAAATCCCTGACAAGTTCTTGAACCATTAGTGCCTTGGAAATTTTTGTCCTATAAAAAGACAACTAACTTTCCCCTCAGAATTCCCTTCATGACTTTCCCTGCTACTACTGCTGCTAGGCTAAAAGATTTGTAGTTCACTTGACCCCCCCCCCCTGCATTTCCAATATGGCATCACATTTACTTTCCTTTAGTCCTTAGATATTTCTATAATGGTCAGTCATATGTTGAAACCTTGAACCTTTGTCAGAGGATGTGCCAGCACACTAGCCAGGTTCTTGAGACCCTGGGATCTAATCCCTGTGCTTTATTTGTTTGAGAACCAGCTCCCTTTCATTTTTCTCCATCTTTATTCTGAGGTCTGTGTATTGTTCTTCCCATTCTGCTTTGTCAAGATGGAGGGAGGTAGAGCAGAATATTCATTACTATCTCTGCTTTTTCTAGTTTCCAGTCTTCTCATTCCTATCTTTGTTGTGCCTCACCAAATGTATCAGTCCACCCCTTCTGCCAGTTCCATTTCAGTTTTTACCTTTGTTTACCTTACCTTCTTTGTTGCCCTTCTGCTTCCTTTCTTGTACTGTGATTTCCCCACTTCCACATCCATTCACTTAGGGTTACCACCTGTCCCACTTTGTGAGGGACAGTCCCTCTTTGGGCAGTTGTGTCCTGCAAAACAATTGTAAACATGGCAAATGTCCTTAGATTTTAGGACACAATTATTTCATATATTTTATGTAATAGTTGCATAAAACAGTTATTCTGTATCTGAAACACCTAAATTTTATAAGAAACAGAATAAGCAACTAAAATGCTACAAGAATAAGCTTTTATTTAGCAAAAAAAATGAAGCTCTGTCCTTTGTACTGGCCGTGGGAATGTTTTGGCCTGCAAAATCTGACGTTTGTACCAAAAATGTCCCACTTTGGGCATTTGAAAAGGTGACAACCCTACATTCACTTCCGCATCTTTTATAACTGCCATGTGGCTTAATTCCTATTTTTGCATTGCTCCATATCCACAGTAACCTTTAACCTTTCCCTCCTCCTCCACAAACCATTGTCCTTATCCCTCATTTCTTTATCCCTGACACATTCCCACAACATTTTCAACCCTGAGTTTGCATCCAGACCACTAACTCATTTTTGACTCTCTCCTTAGCATAACATAATCCATCTGGCTCAAGTCCCACGTCATCATCTTTGTCTTTGTATTCTTACCCATTCCTACACAAAACCATAATGTGGCATGATTGTTGACTCATAACAATACCTTCATTTGGGACAACACGGACTCCCCGGCACTTTTGTTTGAATTGTAGCCTGAATGCTGTTCTTTCCGAAACAGTTCCCTCACCAGCTGGCTGAAATATTTTGTTGCAGGACCTATGTTGCCTACTAGTTCTGCTCCACTCTGGATCTCAGAGTCTCCAAGTCTTCTTCTGGCAAACTCAGATCACAAATAAATATAACCCTCTTTTTGCTATGTCCGTGCTTTATTGTCTCCCACTGTCTCTCATCCTCCTCTTTTGGTTATGCCTAGGAATCAGTACTTTGTGTGCTAATCCATGACACATCCATATTCATCTAGCTTAACCATCAGAGTATTTGCTCTTCCTGATTCTGGCCATTATTGCTGTGCTGACACCTTACTGAAGAACCGTTTCTTCTCCCAACTCCCTTCCTTGCATAGATCAGTACTTTTACTCCATTCGTCTCCTCACTCTCATTCTTCAGTAAACAGCACTCTTGTTTGTACCTCTTTGCCCCACACCCTTTTGTCACTGGTTATGTTCCTGTGATGCCAGCATTGTCCTTTATATCCACCAGCATCACTGCTTACAGCTCCACATCTTCCTTTCCAGAATCCATAAAGTGCATGCTAATACCACACAGTCCTTGTTTACTTCTCTGCTATAGTGTGTGTGAGTTTTTCTCCACTGCCTAGTGTCTGAGTACTTGCCATCTTTTTAGTGCTTCTGGGACACCATTCTCCCCTTCCTTTTTATATTAAAGGGATTATCATGTTGACATACTATTTGCTATGACTGCTGTCTGTCTTGTGCAAAGGTGGAGCCTGCGTCTGAGCTAAAGCTAATCTTTCTGCCAGATGTCCCCATCATCCAATCAATTCCAAGCACTTTTCCCTTATTATACTACCATGGCCAGTCATTGTGCTGTTTGGTAGTCTCCTTCCTTCATATATTAGCAGCTAGCACAGGTAACATTCCAAAGAATGCAATTTCCAAACCTCTTATCCTGGCATCAATCTGCCATCTCCCAGACACTGATACACATCTCATCTACCTCTTCTGAGAGGTAATTCGTGATAGCGTACCTCATCATTCATCCACTACTAATCTTTAATGGTTGTCTTGGTTACCTCCTATGTCTTACCAAGCCTGAGTTACAAGATTGTCTTCTTCTTGTCTTCATTTCCAAGACTCTCTGCTTGTGGTTGTAATCATCCAAACCCTCATCTCTGTCCCTGAAATATTTTTTGCTTTTTTCATTACCTGTTTTTTATCAGTAGCCCACACACAAACACCTTTTCACCTCCAGTTGCACTACTGTCAGCTTCCTTAGTGCCCCTGCTGGTGCCCTTCTAGCCTGTGCTGCAGCTGATTCCCTCTCACTCCCTGCTTTCCTTTCCCAGAGGATTAGACCAAGTTATCCACTCTTGGATCCCTCTCCTGGTTTCCTGTTCTTGTTGCTGCTCCCTTAGAGCCTTTCTTTCCCTTTTTAACACTGCTATAAATTCAGATATTTTGAACAATGACATCAGTAAAATACATTAATAGAAAAGAAAGCAGACAGTTGTAAAGATTATTTTATTTGTTTTCCTGCATTTTTCATGTATATTTATTTTTTTAACAATTATCATTCACTCCATTAGATAAGTTGCTCAAGTCCTGCATTGCCTTAAACCTGACTCTTCCTTCTGAACATTATTTTGCATGTATTATTCACACAAATTCCATTTACTTCTATGTAATTTGCTTCCTCCTTTTGCTATAAGATTCCACTTCTAATTATTGTATCTCCTTTACAACATTCATTCCATTTTCTTGTAATTGCCTTTTAGGGAGTCAGTAAAATAAAACCCAGTAAGGAATAATGTCTAGGTAAATGATTTCCTATATCCCAGCTCAAAATAACAATTTCCTCTCTTAGACTCATTCGCTGTCCAACATTTCTGAGAAAGTACTGTCTAGGGCAGTTTTAAAATCTGCTAACTCACTGCAGTCCCCAAAAACTTGTTCCCCATTACCTCTGTCTTTCACATCCCATCTGCAGTATTTGCTATCTATTAGAGGAAGAATTATCTGAAGTCCGTTTGGGCTATACAAATACCTCTGCAAACAATTCCATGCAACAATCCTAAACCATTTAGACAGTGTATATACATAAGAGCCAAACAAATGTCCCCCACTGTTCTTTCCATATTGTCCAAGCAGTGGTCAGAGAAGGGTCTAAGGTCAACAGAGACTAGGCTGAAGACGTGGAGGTTGACTGGAGTGAAAGCACGAGCGTTCATGGCTCCAACATCTGAGGAAGAAGAAGGCAACCGAGTCAAAGAAGAATGGCAACATCTCAAAATAGTATGTATGAGGACTATAGGACAGACACACAACCAAACCAGGTACAGAGTAATGTGCATAAGAAGGTTGGTGGCAGAATGCAACATTTCAGGAAGTTATTAAAAGGAAGGAGTGCAAGAATAAGTAAGAGAAAAGATGGGCCGTGCCAGAAGGAATGCTGCTTGTGTAACAAAGAGACAAAAAGAGCAATTGTGCTAGTAAAGAACATGCCACTTTACCCGCTTCTAGAAAGTGACTCAGCAGATGGCACAAAGAAACTCTATCAGGTTGCAGTGCAAATACAAAAAGATAAAGACAGTCATCAGACACCATGTAATGCCAGCAACAATCTGCTCACCAGTCTACAGGACATCAAAAACAGATGGAGTAATTCCAGTAGCTTCTAAATGTAGACCCCACAAAAGTTTTACTGCCCCCATCTACAACCTACAATGAAAGAAGAAGAGGCCAACCTACAAGAAGTATGAACAACACTAAGGAAAATAAAGTCAGGGAAAGTACTAGGCTCAGGTGAGGCCATGGCAGGTATGATCAGGACATTGGGTGAGCTAGGGGAGAAATCCCTCCTGAGGTTATTTAGAGCAATGATAAGAGAAAGGCATGTTAAGATGACTGGAGACTAAACAACCTAGTGCCAGTGTAGAAGAACAAAGGAGACATTCAAAACTCTGGGCAGAATAGAGGTATCAAACTCCTGCCTTACCACATGAAAGTTCTGGAGAGGGTGATTAATAAATCATTACACAGAGTAGTAGAGTGTTAGATGAGAGAAGATTTAGATCAGGATGTAGCTCAACTAACCTGACGTTTGCAGTGAGACAGGTAGTGGAGAAAAAGCTAACAAGGAAAGAGTTCAATTGGGTATTCCTATACTTGGAAAAAGTATATGATAAGATCCCAAGAAAGCTGATTTGAGCAGTCCTGTAGTGGTCTGAAGTCTCAGAAACATTGGCAGAAGTATTAAAAGCTATGTACAAGGACCCAATGACACAAGTATTAACAGTGTTCAGACATGCATAAGGGTTCCCAGAGGGAGTGAGTGTGCATCAGAGTCCAGCTCTAAGTCCACTGTTGTTCATACTGTGATGGAATATATTAGCAAACAGATCAGAGAGGACAGATCAACAAAGCTGTTGCTTACAGATAATTTTGCACTATAAACAAACTCTGAATGGGACTTCCAGGAGACTGGAATGCAAAATTGAAAGCTCATGGCATGAATTTGAATACAGGCAAGACTATGATCATAACAGCAAACAGAAGAAATCAGAACAAACATGATAATCTGTTCCACTGTTATCCCTTCTAGCTCATTTACCAGCTTTAAGTAACTGGGAGCAGGTGATTGACAAGAAAGGAAAGGAATTCTGAATGATAAGGTCAAAGCTAGCTTAGAGGGGCAGTAGCCAACTGGCACACAGTTTCAGGGATAGTGTGTGACAGAGGAATTCTAAAGGAGATGAAAAGTAAGGTGTACACAACAGTGGTGTGAGCAGTACTTCTGTGTGGTACTGAAACCTGGGCAGTGAAGGCAGAACAGATGAGGAAGCTAGAGCTGATGAAGATGAAGTGCCTGGGAGTGATAGGATGCACACTCCGGGAAGTCAGAGTAGCTTCATTTATAGGCAAGGTCAAAAAGAACGGGTTACACTGGTTTGTGTAGCTTGTCTTGTGTAGTCAAATAAGACAATGAGGCTTGGATGTTCTTTTAAGATGTTTATTACACACAAACATATCAGGATGGATGACTGCAACATAAAATTTAAACAAACTGACTGCTACACACATACATGCTTTCACTCCGGCTTCTCACACAAAATGGCACTCTGCTTGCACATGCTGAGTACTTATATGCATATGCCCATGAGCTACAGCAGCTTTAAAGGTACAACACACACTCTGTGATCTACATCCTATCTCTTTGATAATTTTGTCATACAAATTAAAAATGACAATCAGGCATGCAATTTATACAAACACACAAACAACAACAATCATATCCAGTTTGCTGTGTATCTTGGATTAGGCTTTGAGATCTGACCTTACCTCATAGTTTAATAATCAGTGTGGGGTTTAGCAACAGGAACAGTTACTGGGGTATGCTGTTCATTAGGAACTTCAGGGCTACTTCTTTCAGGAAGGGGAACAGAAGAAGAATTGTTTTCTGAAACAGGAACATTCAGTAACATGCTCTGAGAATTAGTCTCTCCATTACGGACAAGATGCTGTAACACTGGCTTGGACACCAGCAATAAATGTTTCAGATTCCATTTAAATTCCATTCCTTGTGACTCAATGATGTACGATCTCCATTTCTCACAAAGATGTTTCACAAGTCCTACTCAATCAAAACCTTTTGCTGTCTGCATCCTCACTAGCTCTCCTTCTTTTAATGGTTTCAAAGGTTTGTTGGTTTGGTCATAATGGAATTTCTGTGGAAACCACTTATTTTCATGAGTTGGGCTTTTACTACTTTGTTGTTTTTGGCACTTGGTATCAACAAATTCTTCCTTATTGGTAGTGTAGTTCTGGTTTGTCTTGACATAAGTCTCTGAGCAGGTGAACGAAAAAGATTATCACGAGGATTGTTTCTGAGATTATGCAAATTGAGAAAAATATCGTTTTTGTCTCTTTTGGATTTCGAAACAGAAAAAATGGAGCCAGCAATCAGTGACTAAATAAATCTATTGAAAAATTACATTCCAGCAAGTACAAACAGACCGGTTTCGGCTGGTAAATTACACAGCCTTCTTCAGTGTATACAAAAAATTCAATACATGCTGTTTAAATAATTAACACATGAATCCCATTGGCTGAGTACTTATAAATATTCATTAAGACCAGGGTGAAAGAGACCACCCAGTTTAATTATCCACTTTTTTTCTTTGCAATTTAAAATATTGTGCCAACCAGTTTTGTTTTTACGATCACCTTGTATTATATCAATTATAGTAAACATAAATTTTGCTGTTGGATGAACCAACTGATGTTTATAAAGAGCATTGGTCACCTTTTTATGTTTTATGTTACTATAATGTTCAGAAATGCGTAATCTGATGCACCTTGAGGTTTGCCCAATGTAGAATGCCCCGCAGCTACATGTGGCCATATAAATGGCCCAATCACTACTACAATTCACAAAAATATTTAAATCAAATACTTTGGGGCAATTTCTACTTGAGAACTCCTTAGTTCTGGAGATATATTTACAATTAATGCAGTGGCCACAAGGAAAACACCCACATAAAATATGACCTGACAAAGTTCTCTGTACCTTGCTAGTATATTTATTATCACTACATTTGTAGTGGTTAAAATAGGATTTGAGCTTTTTACCATTCCTATAGGAAAACATACATTTGTCAGGAATAATGTGTGCAACATCAGGGTCACATTGCAAGATATTCCAATGTTTCCGGACACTCCCCAGTAAACAATTGGTATTGTGACCATAAGTTGTGATGAATCTCAATGGTTGAGAAGATTTATCAGATCGTTCCCTATATTTGAGTAAGTCAGTGCGTTGCATATTATTGACCTGACTTTTAGCAACTGCAATAGTGCCAGCATTGTAACCCCTTTGTTTGAATCTATGTGTAAGATCCATTTGGTTCCTACAAAATGTAGATTGTTCAGAACAGATACGTTTGGCTCTGATGAGTTGGGACTTAGGTATGTTCTTAGCTACGTGTGGAGCATGGTAGCTGGAGGCATGTAATAGGGGGTTATATTGTGGGAACTTCCTATACATTTCCGATTCTAGTGTACCATCAACATCCAAGAATGTTATATTGTTTAAGTCATGTTGTTCCGTGAAACATAAACCCCATTCATTATTATTCAAATAACCAACAAACTCATTGAGTCTGGACTCTGTACCCCTCCAGACTAACCATATATCGTCCAGGTAACGTCTCCATATATCCATATCTGGAAGAAAATGTCTTGTTAGAATTGTAAATCAACAGAAACATATGTCTAAGAACATACCTGGCCTTGTCCACCAGAAAGGAATTGAATGTAGAACTGTACAAGTTAGTATTGTTAACTGATGTGGAATGTTGGTATACAATGCACTAGAACCAATTGGCTTCCAGTTGTGTATCTGATATAATTTGCAGAAAGTTTGTTGTGTCTGTAACCCGGAGGCCACGAAAGTAACAGAGGGTTTGGTGTCTTGTAACCTGGAGCTGAATGAAAGGTAAATAGGAGGAGTATGTCAAAACAATGATAATAGTTCCTACCAGAAACTATTGGTCTTCCTGGGGGGTTCTTGGCATCTTTATGAATCTTGGGCAGAAAATAAATGTATTGAGCACTAGGATCCTTAATAGTCAATTGTTGTACTGTGTCATTAGAAATGACCCCTCTATCATTTGCATCCTGTAAGAACCGTTCTATACATTTAATAAATCTACCCATAGGATCCACCTCCATATGTGTATAGTATCTTGGATTTCTCCAACAACTGTTTCGCACTTTGAACTGTGCATTCAGCCAAGCCATTAGATTGCGGATACTTGGGACTACTAGTAACATGAACAAAGTCCCACGTCTTAGCAAATCTCTTAAACTGCCATCACCTCCTTCATTGGTATCAACTCTCACTCGCCCACAAACTAGTAAACCATCCACTAAAATCCCTATCCTCCAGAATCCCCCCCAACCTATCACCACACCAGACCACTAAGATCCAGCAACAAAAATCACTTGCAGATCACTAAAGCCAATAACTATGCTGGTCCACCCACAATTACCTCCGTACTCCATCATGCACCAACTTCAAAACTTTATTAAAAGAAAACATGCTGGCTATGCCCTGCAACTTCCCACTCTAATATCGTCCACCCCATCCAACTACCTACTTTTCACTCCTCACCCTACCACTTGATGATAGCAGCTCTCAGATGCTCATAAGCCTAGTACTTATTATACAGCAGGAACTTCTCATTTTACATTTGTTAATGCTCGTTATGTACTTTCAGATAAAGATTCTAGTTGTCTACTGATGTACTATGTTCTTCATCTGTAAATATGTTGTAAGTAATTTCTATGTTAAATTGTTAATCGCTATGTAATCCAATGTAAACTGTGTCTGTTTTTTTTACTGTGGGAGCTTTTCTTCTCCCTCCACTGAAAATGTCAACAAATTTAAATAAATAATTAATAAATAAACTGCTGACTTGTAAACTGTGCACCATTGTCAGAAACGACTTTGTGTGGACTACCATGGACAGAAGATGTCTCTTCAATTTCGTGGTGACAGTATTGGAAAGTAGGTTAGGGAGTAGGTCAATCTCAAACCAATTTTAATAAGAGTCTACTAACACCAAATAATGTTGACCATTCCATTCGAAAATATCTGTGGCTGCTGTCAACCAAGGTAGTTCAGGAATCTGGTTTATCTGAAGTGGTCTTTTTGTTGGTGCGGTTTGGTACTATAACAAATAGAACAAGCTCAGATTTCCTTCTCAATATCTTTTGACATAGAAGGCCAAAATACTAGTCCTCTCACCCTTCTACTGGTAGAATCAGTTCCCAGGTGACCTCGATGCAGGATTTTAATATACTCTTGTTAAAAGGATTTTGGAATTACCACTTTAGGGCCTTTCATGATGATACCATCTTCCATCAAAATGTTGTCTCTATAAGGAAAATACTGCTGCATGTCTAACAACAAGATTGTTTTACAGGGCATCCTCGACTAATAAAATGGTTGAGCTTCTGAAGAATTGGATCTGAAGCTGTGTGAGTTCTGAGCTCATAAAGATGTGTGGAAGAAAAATTTCTGACTTCCATGACTTCAAAATCAGGTTTTTCATAGTCATGCTTGTCAGTGGTTTGTCTAGGCGATCTGGATAAAGTATCAGCAATGTAAAGAAATTTGCCTTTTGTGTAGACAGTATTGTAATTGTACTTTTGCAATTTTAACATCATGCATTGCAATCTGGCTGGAGCTGTATGCATTGGTTTTTCTCAAAATAGTAAACAGAAGTTGGTGGTCAGTGTCATTCTGGACAGGTCGACCATAAATATAATCATGGAGCTTCGAACTAGCAAACACTATTGCCAAAAGCTGTTTCTAAATTTGCGCATACTGCATCTCAGTTTGGGTTAGAGTTCTAGATGTATAGGCTACTGGTCTGCCCTCTTGAAGAATGACTGTATGAAGACCAAATTTTGAAGCAACACAGGAAAGAGTTAACTGGTTTGTGAACATCATATCTCAAAGTGGGTGGGCTGGCAATTTTCTTTTTCAGGACATCAAATGCTCTTTAGTGTTGTTCTAACCAGAACCAAGTTACATTTTTGCATGTCAGTTCTTTTAGTGGTGCTGAAAGCTCACTCATATCAGGAATCAACTTGTCTAAATAGTTGACCATGCCAAGAAAACTTTGTAACAATGTGGCATTGTCTGGAGCTGACATCTGAAGAATTGCATCTTGCTTGGATGGATCTCATTGTAAGCCTGAACTGATAAACAGATGACCCACATAAGTAACTTCTTGTAGCCTGAATTTACATTTCTGAAGATTCAGTTTAAGATTCACCTCACAAGCACAATCTAGAACTTTCCTGAGGTTTCTATCATGCTCGAGTTCACCATTGCCTCTGACAAGACTATTATCTACTATAACAACACAGGGGTAGTCTGAAAAAATGTTCTCCATTGCACACTGGAAGACTTCACTGGCAGAATTTAATCCAAATGGCATTCTAAAAAATCTGTACCTTCCAAATGATGTACTGAAAGTGGTTAGCAAGGAAGATTTTCGATCAAGCAAAATTTGCCAAAATGAACTTTTTGCATCCAAGACAGAAAAAACAGTGGCATTTGGCATGAGAGCAGCAAATTCTTCAACAGTTCGCATCAGATGATGAGGTTGTTTAAATGCTTTGTTCAAATCTCTTGGATCAATACATATTCGAATGTTGTCTGAGCTTTTCTTACGAGCTACTACCATGGAAGTTACCCATTCATTTGGTTCTTGTACTGGACTAATCACTTGGCTGCACCATTCTCTCTAGCTCTGCTTTTACTCTGTCCTACATTGCTGCTGGAACTTCCATGCTGGTCTGACAACTGTGCTTACCTCATGATCTAACTTCATTTAGTACACAACTGGAAGTCTGCCAAGCTCATCTTTGAAAATATCAGCATATTCAGAAAAAAATATTCTGTGTGAAAACTTCACTGTTATTGAGGCTTACAAAGTGGACTTCCTTATTAAATGAAATCAATCCCATTTTCAAACTATCTTTGAGGCCTAACAATGACTGCACATGTATTTTGACTACGTAAAACTGCAAGTCATGGCTGTTCCCAGCAGAATAGCATGAAAGCACTACTGAGCCTTTGGTTTGAATCTCTTCATCACCATAAGGAACAAACTTCTCACACTTTGCCAAATCAAGTTTTTCACCAGCTTTTACTTTAGCAAACATTTCTGCTGACATAACATTGCACTTTGAACCAGTATCAACTTTGAACTCTGCAGGTCTCCCATTAACCAGAACAGTAGAAAATTCTTCGCTCTTTGCCGACAAATCTACTGCATTAATCTTTTCCTCAAGCAAGACACCATCAACATAAAAATTAGGGTCGCAGCTTTCTCTTTGAACAACTTGCTTCTTTGAGTGCTCTCTCTTAATAAAAGAATGTGCCTCTTTAAATTTACAAAACTTTCTGAAAAAATTCCACTTTTTACATCTGTGGCGTTGCTGACCAATAGATAAGCACTTCTCTAGTTTGGGTTTGTGACTGCCTCCACAATTATGACAGATGACTATGAGGTTTACCATGGGTTTTGCTAAATCACCCCTCGGTTTAGCTGCATGTGCCCTGGGTTTTACTAAAGCTGCCCTGGGTCTCATTGTGGGAGCCACAGGTTTTACTAGAGGGGCTGTGGGTGTGGCACTGCCCCTTGGTTTATATCTCTTAACCTCATGCTGCATACTATCAACATTCATGCTGGAAGAAGCTGCAAGCATGCTGTTTTCTTTCATAAGCTTCTTCGTGTGATTTTCTGTAAGCCGATATATCTGACAAATCTCTGTGGCTTTGCTTAAGGTTAAATCACTGTCTCAAAGTAAAATCTTTCTCAACACGTCATTATTAACACCACACACAAGCCTGTCTTTTATCAACTCATCTCTCTGATCACCAAATCTGCACGTTTTTCCTTGTTTCTCAAGCCAGTTATATATGCTGCAAAAGTTTCACCAGGCTTTTGATCTCTTGTGTAAAATATGTGCCTTTCCATTGAAATATTTATTTCAGGGTTGCACGTTTTTCTAAATTTATGTTTTAAGCACTCAGTGTCTTCCCATGTTTCTGCCTGTAACCACATTATGGCGGTCTTCCCCATCCCCTGCAAACACACCAGGTGCATACACAAATGAATGTTCTCTCTCAGTGGCTTCTGAACCAGCTAGATTAAGCAGAATAAATGGTTTTGTCCGTGCAAAATATACTCTTGCTCAAACACTCTCCAATTTTCTACAATATTGTTATCAAACACAAGCAGAGCAGGTCTAAGAAATCCCTCTGCCATGTCAAATAAGTTTCAAACACACACCAGGTACTTGTAATAATATTCAGCTGCACAACAGACTCTTTGAAATAACTGTACTCTTTGAAAAGACTGTGCTGTAATACTGCACACTCTACCAACACTTTCCACACATCGGACAATTTGAATAGCTTTAGTTAATACGAAAAAGTAGTACACTGCAAAAAATATGGTAGTTTTCCTTTTTTGAACAATTTATATGATTCAGATATCGTTTCAAATGTTTTTGTAATTATTTTGAGTACATTTTTCAATATGTCACAGTGTCGAACATTTTATTTATTCAGTCATTTGTTTTGAATATTTTGAATGCTTCATTTCATATTCATCAAATAAAAAATAATTTAAGTGAGTTTAAGTACCTGGAGATTTTTTCTGACCTGTTTGAAAGTCATTTGTGAGTTGTTTGAGCCAGTCCTATATATTCCTCCATTACTGAGTGTGCACCTCATTGTTTTGACTTTGGATCCCATTCTCACACCATGTCGCTCGTCTTGTGTATTCAAATAAGACAATGAGGCTTGGGTGTTTAAGATGTTTATTACACACAACCACATCAGGATGGATGACCGGAACATAAAACTTAAACAAACTGACTGACTGCGACACACATACATGCTTTCACTCAGACTTCTCGCACAAAATGGCACTCTGCTTGCACATACTGAGTACTTATACGCACATGCCCATGAGCTACAGTGGCTTTAAAGGTACAACACACACTCTGTGATCTACAGTTTAGGCACATGTATTGGAAAGCACAAGACAACTTGGTGAAGAAGATTTGGGAGAAAGAGGAAGAAGGTAAGAGGAAATGAGGATTTCCAGTAAAGAGAGCAATGTACTGTGAAAGTGAAGATGTCACAGGACTGTTGACGATGATAGGACACTGACACTGAATCAGGGGAGGTGGAAACAGCTGACGCCCCACCCCCACCACATGTTCATAGGTTCATAGGTTTATACTAGGCTATCTGCCCTAAGGCATTTATAAGCCTAGCCCAAATTTTTGTGGCTTACGCCACCCCTTATATGAAAAAATACTGTGCCCATTAGTTTGTCGTGCCTCTGTCCAGCAGTGACACAGAGATGATTCCCGGGATAAACCTACGATCTCCCATCCACAGGTCAAGATTTCTCTTGAACAGAGCCAGCGAGGTGCTCTGCCTCACATGGACCGGGATTTTATTCCACAGCATAGGGAGTCTCTGAGTGATAAATCTATCCCTCCAGCACGTCCTATTTATATCCGTGCTAAGGTTTAAGTCGCTTGCTCTAGTGGTTTTGGTGGATTTGGATTTTTTGAGGTGGAGCATGTCCATTAATTCCGGGTTGGACATGGCCTTGTATGTCAGGCACATGTCACCTCTGAGCAGACGGTATGCGACTGAATAGAGCTGGAGTTTCTTCAATCTGGCAGCATATGAAAGATTTTGGAGTCCCTTTATCCTTTTGGTGAGGAACTTTTGGGGTCTCTCCAATTGCTGCAGATGTCGGGTGCGATACATCCCGAATGGGGCATTGTACTCGATCATTGGTCTGAGAAGTGAAGAGTACAGGGGAACAATGACCTCATTAGATCTGGATGTGAATCCCTTCATGATCAGGTGGGCAATGTAGAAGGTCTTTCTAACCACTTTAGCAACATGAGTGTCAAAAGAAAGGCCACTGTCAACCTGGGTCCCCAGGTCCCTGATAACCTCTTCTGTACTTAGTGGATTGCCACCTATATGGTAGCTTGGGGTTACCTTGTTTTTCCCAAAGGGTATGACTATACATTTTTTGGCGTTTAACTTCAGGCCATGGCTCTGGCACCAGCTATCTGTTTCCATGAGTCCCTTCTGAAGGATATCTGTGTCCGATGCACTTTCCACTATGGCGCCCAGTTTGCAGTCGTCTGCAAACTTTGTCAGCCAAAGCCCTCCCATGTTGGCCTGTACTTCTGAGAAGTAGATGCCGAACAATAGGGGGCCAAGGACCGAGCCCTGTGGGACACCGCTTGTGACCAGCTTGGAGTCTGACATAGCGCCAGCAACTCTAACCCTGTGGGTTCTGTCCTTAAGCCAGTTTACAACCCATCTTGTGACATATGGGTTTACATTTAAGCTGGTAAGTTTTTGTACAATACCCGAGTGGGGTATTGTGTCGAAGGCCTTTGCAAGGTCAAGGTAGGCTGTATGGACTGCCTTTCCCTCATCAATGGCCTTGGTGACTGTTTCAAGAAGTCGACCAAGTTCAAAAGGCATGATCTGCCCTTGACGGCCAAACTGGGTCGGGTCCAATGTCTGCAAGTCCCCTATATCTTTGTTTATGAGCTCCATTATGATCCTCTCCATAGCTTTGCAGACTAGACTTGTTAAGCTTATGGGGCGGTAATTACCAGGGTCCATAGAGGCACCGCCTTTGTGGAGTGGGACCACAGTTGCCGTACGCCACTCCTTGGGCACGTATCCTGTGGTAAGGCTGAGATTAAACAGCTGCCTTGTGTGCGGGTTTAATTCCTCATTTAGCTCGTGTAGCACACAGCCGGGGACACCATCCGGTCCCATTGATGCTGTGTTTTTAGCTTTAGAGAGAGCAGCTTTCACCTGCGCATTTGAGATGTCTGGGAGGCTACACTCTGCTGGGATAATTATCTCTCCTTTAGGGGGGGAGAGGGGGGTGAAGTTTGCACTGAACCTGTCTGCCAGTATGTTGGCAATGTCTGTGGGTTCAGTGATTTTGTATCATTTTGGACTAATTCTGAGCATATCTGGGAGTTTCCACCCAGGTTCCTAACATAGCTGAAAAAGGCCTTATGATTGTCCTTTGAATCCATGGCAATTCTTCTCTCAAAATTGGCCTTAGTTGATTTTATGAGTGCTCGTATTTTTTTACTAATAATGATCAGGGGTGACTTCCCTTTTATGGATTTTGTTCTATCATGTAATAGCTTTCTCCTCTTATTGTAAAGTTTGTTAATGGCTGGGGTCCACCAGACTGGACGTTTGCCCTTTGTGGAAAGAGTCTTGGTTTTACTTGGGATTGCCTGATCCATGCAGTCCTGGAGGTGTTCATAGAAGGCATTTGTAAGGGCTTCCGCAGCTTGGGTTGTGGTTTCCACTGGCTCAGGGGCCTTGAAGGATACCACACCAGTCTTGAGTAGTGTGAAGTTTGCTTTAGAGAAGTTCTTCACTGTGGTCTTTTTGTTTGGGGTGGGGCGGATGTGGATTTCCAGTGAGATTAGTTTATGATCAGATCTCACCAATGAGGGATATACTTCCGGTGTGGAGCATTTTGTCCCCATGTTTGTGATAATGAGATCTAGTATATTTTCTCCTCTCATGGGAACAGTGACTAGCTGTTCCATGGCATTTGAATTTATGAACTCCAGGAACCGTTGGGCTAGAAAGTTAGGGCTTGAGTAATGTTCCCAGTCTATATTCGGGTAGTTGAAGTCACCCAATATGATGGTGTTTGGAGATACATTTATACCCTCCAGTATCTTCAGGAAGGCTGTGTGGGGTTCCTGAGTTTGAGAGGGTGGCCTGTAGCATGCTACAATTTGTAGAGCAGTTTTGCCTATGGTTAGTTGCACCTGGATGGTTTCCGCCGCTTCGTGCGTTGCCACCAACCTGGAGGTATGGGTATCCTTTATGAATGTGGATACACCCCCCCCCCTTTGTGTGGTGGTCCGGGTTTTGGGGCGGAAAGCATGATATGAGGTAAAACCTAATAGTCCCGGGTGCTCTCAGGAGCCTTGAACCAGGTTTCAGTTACAGCACAGACATCGATGTTCTCCATACTGAGAAGGGCCTCGAGTGCGTGCATTTTGAGATTTAGACTTCTGGCATTGAGCAGCATTACCCTCAGTTTCTTCCCATTTTGTTTTCTAGGGTGGTAGGTTTAGAATTTGAGCCTTGCCTAAAAAGGCACTATGGGGTGGCAAGAGCCTTAGCCAATATCCAGAATCCCAGGGTGACAGGTGCAAGCCGTCCCTTGCAAAGCAGCGTGGCTTGTCAAGCAAGTCATCCCAGGCAGACAGACACTGGATCCCCTTTGAATGACACCAGACATTAAGCCAATTGTTAAAGCTGATCATCTTGTCTCTATATTGTGGCATCATTCTTGGTGAAGGAAGGATACTGCTCAGGGTCAGGGTCATACCTGCCTGGGCTACATAATCAGAGAGCTCCTCTATGTCTCTTTTCATGTAGTCCAGGGAGGTACGTCTCAGGTCGTTCACACCAGCATGGACAATGACTGTGTCATATTTGTACTTGCCGTGGAGTGACCGGAGTGCTTGTGTTATGTGGCGGATTCTAGCGCCCGATAGGCAGCTTACTGTGACCCTCTCCTTGTTCAGCCTGGTGAGTGGGACGTCAGTGTGTCTGACTATGGAGTCACCTATGACAAGTATGTTTGGTGTTGTATTTGGCCTTAAGGGCTGTGACTGCTTTGCACACTGTTTTTGTGGTTTATGTGTTGTTTGTGGGGTGTCTTGAGGTAGCAGTTGTTTGGGTGTCTGATTTGGAGGCCTCTGCTGTTTAGGTAAATTTTTACTCAGAGCCTCCGAGTATGTCTTTGTGTGTTTATGTGTTTGATTCAGTGGTGTGGTAGCATTATGTGAGGCTGGTTTTGTGGTGTGTGTAGTTGCCTTCTCCTCCTGTCTGGTCTTGCCAGTCCTGAGTTGAGAGAGCTCAGCCTCCAGTTTGGCTAAATAGCTGCATCTCTCGCAAGTATTTGTGTTATGTGGGAGGAGGAGAGGGTTGTCTGTGTACATGAGGCAGTTATAACATTGCCTCAAGATTCCCAGATTCACCAGCTGGACCGGAGAGGAGATTGACAACTGACCTTTGGACATGCTAGAATAATATTGGGAATTCCTTAATAATTGAAAACAAGGGTCAGTGGGGAGTGAGGGTGTAGTGCTTTTCATTTTTTTAGTTTTTATGTAGAAAAAAACAGGGTTGATGAGATGATGATACGAAGTATAAATTAAATGGATGCTGATCTATTACCAGTGGGACATCTGTAGTACTGTACACACAAATCAATGCTGAGAACTACTACCATTTTGAATTTTAACAGCATATTATAGCATGTTGTGATGCGTCGCTGCAAAAGCCACTTTTATGATTGCCTGTTTTTGTACTTTGGGTGTACACAGCTGATCACCTTTTTCTTCTAGGATCTAAATGAAATGCTGCACATTAATTTAGGAACTCAGCACTGTATTTTTCCCACTCCCTTGAGACTGAATTTTAACAGTTTTAGTGTATCAATTTGTCTCTGTTAATGCTTCTGTTGAAGTTTTCTGTTGCAGCATGCTAAAGAAATGTGCAATCATTTAGTAACTTTTGAGGGAAGCATTTTTTCTATAAACAGTGGATTTTTGCAAGCACTGGATTTTAACAGAATTTGTATTGTGATCTGCAATGATCCAGTACTGCTAATTCAGTGACTGCACTACTAATGACACAAAGAAATGGTGCTACTTAAAAATGTTTTTTTTTTTTTATATTTGGAACCTGTACTACACATTTGACAGTGGTAGCAGCAGACATAACATAAAACACCTTAAAAACTAACATTCTTAATAGATTGAATTCAGTATTGTTGATCTTTTTTAATATGATCCATTGACTGCAGCTGTACTGACTATTATTCTGCAGTAAAACCTGCATGTTACATAACCCGTTTATTTTGCAAATGTTAACAATATACATACATGTGGTGCTTTTTTATTTGAAAGACATCCCGAGTGAAAAGCTGCTGTTTGTGTTTGTGCCACATAAAAGTATTTGCTTAACTGGAGAAGTATGACTGTAAATTTAATAATTATTGTCACATCAATGCCTTTTTTAATTTCTCCATGTCTTTTGGGTTTCTAATACCATGACAGGAATGGACCCCCATTCCTAAGTCAAAGTATGAACTTAGTTTTGTTTCAATCTTTGATGTCAACCAGAAGTGCACTATGCAGCACCCATAGTGTGCCCAGTAATGACTCCTTCTGCTATTCGTACGGAGTTGCATATATTGGTAACATATCTGAATATGCTCATACTACTATTGGAACTGTCTGGGTATCTTTCTTTCACATTGCACTCATTTCTGCCTGCAAATCCTGATATTTTATGACTTTGTACCTCTCTGTACGCAAGACACTGTAGTCCCTTGGTGTGGCAATTTCAATGATTAATGCTACTTTTGTCTTCTTTTCATGGACCACTATATAGGTTTATAGGTTGGTACTAGGCTATCAGCCCTAGGGCCTATACAACACTAGCCATAACAATTCCCTGGCTATTTCTTCTCACACTATTTACTTCCCAGGACCCCTGTCTAGCAGGGTGACTGACATGATCCCCGGGGTGAATTTCCTTTCTCCCATCCAGTCATCAAGGTTCCTTTTGAAGAGGGCCAAAGAGGCACTCTGCTTGACATGTATGGGCAATCTATTCCAGAGTCTGGGGAGTCTCTGGGTCAGGAACCTATCCCTCCAACATGTTTTGTTTATTGTGATGACAAGGATTAGATCCCTGGAGCATGTGGCTCTGAGGGATTGGGATTTCTTTAAGTGTACCATGTCCAACAGCTCTGGGTTTGACATGGCCTTGTATGTTAAGCAGAGATCGCCTCAGAGTAGAAGATATGCGACAGAGTATAGCTGGAGTTTTTTAAGGTGGTCAGCATAGGGCATCTGCTTTAGGCCTGTGATTCTTTTAGTGAAGTATTTCTACGGCCTTTCCAGTTGTTGCAGATGTCTTTAGAGGTACATACCAAATGGGGCATTGTATTCCATAATGGGACTAATGAGGGATGAGTAGAGTGGGACAATGCCCTCCTTTTTTCTGGATGAAAAGCCCTTAGTGATAAGGTGTGCCACATAGAAGAATTTCCTGACTATTGTGGCGATGTGGTTATTGAAGGTGAGACCACTGTCCACCTGTGTCCCTAAATCCCTTATCACACTTTCGGTGTTTAGTGTACTGCCACCTATGTGGTAATTCACGGGTACATGTTTTTTTCCCAAAGGGCATAACTATACATTTCTTGGCATTGAGCTTGAGCCCATGGCTGTGGCACCAAGCATCAGTTTCTGTAAGGCCCTTTTGTAGAGTATACACATCATTTAGGGATTCAATAATGGCTCCCTTTCAGTAATGGCTCCCAGTTTGCAGTCATCTGCGAACTTTGTTAGCCAGAGTCCCTTAGTGTTGGCCTGTACTTCAGAGAAGTAAATGCCAAACAAGAGAGGTCCCAGGACTGAACCCTGAGGTACTGCACTTGTCACTTGTCTGGAGCTGGATTTGGAGTCAGCTACTTTTATAGTGTGGGTTCTGTCAGTAAGCCAGCTGGCAACCCATCGAGTGACATAGGGATTAATGCCCAGCTTGGTAAGTTTATCTATGATTCTAGAGTGGGGGATGGTGTCAAAGGCCTTGGCAAGGTCCAGATAGGCTGTGTGGACTGCTTTACCCTCATTCACGGCTCTGGAGACTGGTTCAAAGAAGTTACTCAGGTTCAGGAGACAAGATCGTCCCTTCACGAACCCAAACTGGGTGGGGTCCAGTGTTTGAAGGTTGCCAATGTCTTTGTTTATAAGTTCCATGATAATATGTTCCATGGCCTTGCAGATCAGGCTCGTCAGACTGATGGGACAGTAGTTCCCGGGATCCAAGGTGGATCCTCCTTTGTGGAGAGGGATAATTGTAGCTGTGCACCACTCAGTGGGCATGAAGCCTGAGGTGAGGGTATGATTAAACATGACACTTAGGTGAGGTGCCAGTTCATTTTGTAGTTCATGTAATACACAGCCTGGGATGTCATCTGGTCCCATGGATGCTGTATTCTTAGCTTTGGAGAGTGCATTTTTTACCTGTGTGGCCATTATTACCGGAATTTGGCAATCTTCCGGTATTGAGATGGAACATTTAGGGGGTAAGAGAGGGGTGAAGTTGGCACTGAATCGATCTGCCAGGATATTGGCAATATCCTTAGGATCAGTATATTTAATGCCATTCTGTTGTAGCTCAGAGCAGATCTGAGCATTGCCATTTAGATTCTTGACATAGTTATAGAATGTCTTTTGGTTGTCTTTGGAATATTTGGCAATTTTATTTTCGTAACTAGCTGTGGAGGATTTTATGAGTGATCTCAGCTTCTTACTGAGGCTGGTAAGGGAGGTTTTTGCATCCTGGGATTTTCCTCTTTTCTGCAACAGTTTCTTCCTTTTGTTGTAAAGTTTGTTTATGGCAGGGGACCACCAGATCGGCTTCCTTTTTTTGGAGGAGAGCATCTTGGTTCTATTTGGGATGGCACGATTCATGCACGAGTGGATGTGCTTGTACAGTGCCTTAGTGTAGGACTCAGAAGTCGAACTTTCAGTTCCTGTCTGCATGGGTGTCATGAAGTTTGTAACTTCTGACTTGAGTATCATGAAGTTGGCTTTGGAGAAGTTTTTTTATGGAGGTTTCCTTACTGGGGTGTGGGATGTGGATGTTAAGGGTGATTATCTTATGGTCAGACCTGACCAACGAACGGGTGACCATAGGTGTGGAGCATCGATTTCCCATCTTGGTAATGACCAGGTCTAGGATATTGGAGCCCCTGGTGGGACTATGGATTAGTTGATCCAGGGCATTGGAATTTATGAATTCCAAGAACCATTGGGCAAAGGTGTTGGTACACAAGTAGTTTTCCCAGTTAATGGCAGGGTCATTGAAATCACCCAGTATTAGGGTGTTTGGTTGTATATTAATATTTTCCAGTATGTTTAGAAAGGTGTAGTGAGAATCTTGGGGCATGGTGGGGGATCTATAGCAAGCTACAATTTGGATTGCAGTCTTACCTAGTGTTAGTTGCACCTGGAGAATTTCAGATGCATTGTGTTGGGCAACTAACCTGGTGGTGTGAATATCCTTGGTGAATATGGACACTCCTCCACCTTTAGTGTTTTGATCCTGGTTTGGTGGCCGAAAAGTGTGGTAAGAGTTGTAGCCTGGTATTGCAGGGGTGCTCCCTGGAGCCTTGAACCAGGTCTCAGTTACTGGACAGATATCGATGTTCTCCATTTTTAGGAGTACCTCGAGAGAGTGCATTTAGAGGTTTAGACTTCTAGCATTGAGCAGCATTACCTTCAGATTTTGCATGCATGTACCTGTTATGGTTGTAGTTTTGTCCTTTGAACTTTGCCTAAAAAAGGCACTATAGGGGTGGCAAGAGCCTTAGCCAGTAACCTGAATCCCAGGGGTGACAGGTGCAGACCATCTCTGGCAAAGCATCGTGGTCTGTCGATCATGTCATCCCAGGCAGACAGATACTGTATCCCCTTTGAATGACACCAGAAGCTTAGCCAATTATTGAAGTCAATCATTTTGTCCTTATATTGTGGTATCATTCTGGGCAAAGGCAGAATGCTACTCAGGGCTAGGGTCATACCTGACTGGGCCACATCATCCGAGAGCTCTTCCATGTCTCTTTTCATGTAGTCCAGGGAGGTACATCTCAAGTCATTCACTCCAACATGGACAATTAGAGTCATATTTGTACTTGTTGTGGAGTGACTTGAGTGCATGAGTTATGTGGCAGATCCTGGCACTCGACAGGCAGCTCACTGTAATTTCCTCCTTGTTCAGCCTGGTGAGTGGGACATCAGTGTGCCTGACTATTGAGTCACCTATGACTAAAGTGTTAGGTACATTGTTTTGCCTTAGGGCCTGTTGCTGGGTGGCACACTGGTGTTGTGAGCTATGTGACACTTTGGTTGTGATTGGAGTTTGTTTGCATTTCGGCTTCGGAGGTCCTTGTTGCTTGGGCAGGTTACAGTTAAGGGCCTCCGCAAATGTGGATTTAGTGTTGCTATGTGTGGGTTTTGGTGGTGTGAGTTTAGAAGGGCTATGTGTTGCTTGAGGTGTAGTGCGGCTGTTAACCTTCTCCTCTTGACTGTCTAGCACAATCTTGGGTGGAGAGAGCTTTATTTCCAGTTTGGCTATGTAAGTCCATCTCTCACAGGTTGTAGTGTTGGGTGGTAGGAGGAGAGGGTTGTCTGTGTACATGAGGCAGTTGCTGCATTGCCCCAGTATGCCTAGATTCACCAGGTGGACAGGAGAAATGAACGGAAGCTGACCCTTGGACATACTAGAGCAGCAGAGACCAGAAAAGACAAACTTTCCAGATTCTAAGTATTTTTTTCTGCATTTTCGACCTTTTGTGCCTTTCGACGACTGTTTCTGCCTATTTTATAGAGTTATTACCTGTTTTTCCTGTTTTTATAAGCTTGAATTGTTTGTTGCACTTTCTAGTTTAAGTTTGCTTAAAAGTTAAACTACAGGCTAATACACTCAAGTGTACTAGCTTTTGATAGCATTTAATTGAAAATCAAAGCATTTACTGTGTTTTCTGTCCTATCTGTGTAAAAAAACTTGAAAAAAAACAAAAAAATATTCTTGTTTTCCATACTTTCCTGGCTAGTTTGTTCCAGTGATCAGATTTTGCTGATCCCTGGGCTTTGTCTTGGTTCCTGTGCTTCTCCATTTTCCTTGTTTGGTCCAAGGGATATTTCTTTACTCACCAGTGGGAGTGGGGAGTACTGAGCTGCCTGTTTGTCCTCAGAGGAGTGGTTTAAGACAGTAACTTGTAGTTCATTGGCCATTTTGGGTCATTTCCTGCCTTTTCCAGCCCCCTGCTATAAAGCACACTTTGGCGGACTTTTCTGGCTGTAGAAAACTCAGCACAGCTCCTCGTGGTATCCAGCAGAGTTCCTAGAGCAGCAGAGAGCAGAAAAGACAAACTTTCCAGATTCTAAGTATTTTTTTCTGGATTTTCGACCTTTTGTGCCTTTCAACGACTGTTTCTGCCTATTTTATAGAATTATTACCTGTTTTTCCTGTTTTTCCTGTTTTTATAAACTTGAATTTTTTGTTGCACTTTCTAGTTTAAGTTTGCTTAAAAGTTAAACTACTGGCTAATACACTCAAGTGTACTAGCTTTTGATAGCATTTAATCGAAAATCAAAGCATTTACTGTGTTTTCTGTCCTATCTGTGTAAAAAAACTTGAAAAAAAACAAAAAAATATTCTTGTTTTCTATACTTTCCTGACTAGTTTGTTCCAGTGATCAGATTTTGCTGATCCCTGGGCTTTGTCTTGGTTCCTGTACTTCTCCATTTTCCTTGTTTGGTCAGGGGGAAGTTTCTTTACTCACCAGTGAGAATGGGGAGTACTGAGCTGCATGTTTGTCCTCAGAGGAGTGGTTTAAGACAGTAACTTGTAGTTCATTGGCCATTTTTGGGTCATTTCCTGCCTTTTCCAGCCCCCTGCTATAAAGCACGCTTTGGCGAGCTTTTCTGGCTGTAGAGAACTCAGCACAGCCCCTCGTGGTATCCAGCAGAGTTCCTAGAGCAGCAGAGACCAGAAAAGACAAACTTTCCAGATTCTAAGTATTTTTTTCTGCATTTTCGACCTTTTGTGCCTTTTGACGACTGTTTCTGCCTATTTTATAGAGTTATTACCTGTTTTTCCTGTTTTTATAAGCTTGAATTTTTTGTTGCACTTTCTAGTTTAAGTTTGCTTAAAAGTTAAACTACTGGCTAATACACTCAAGTGTACTAGCTTTTGATAGCATTTAATCGAAAATCAAAGCATTTACTGTGTTTTCTGTCCTATCTGTGTAAAAAAACTTGAAAAAAAACAAAAAAATATTCTTGTTTATCATACTTTCCTGACTAGTTTGTTCCATTGATCAGATTTTGCTGATCCCTGGGCTTTGTCTTGGTTCCTGTACTTCTCCATTTTCCTTGTTTGGTCAGGGGAAGTTTCTTTACTCACCAGTGAGAGTGGGGAGTACTGAGCTGCCTGTTTGTCCTCAGAGGAGTGGTTTAAGACAGTAACTTGTAGTTCATTGGCCATTTTGGGTCATTTCCTGCCTTTTCCAGCCCCCTGCTATAAAGCTCGCTTTGGCGGGCTTTTCTGGCTGTAGAGAACTCAGCACAGCCCCTCGTGGTATCTAGCAGAGTTCCTAGAGCAGCAGAGACCAGAAAAGACAAACTTTCCAGATTCTAAGTATTTTTTCTGCATTTTCGACCTTTTGTGCCTTTCGATGACTGTTTCTGCCTACTTTATAGAGTTATTACCTGTTTTTCCTGTTTTTATAAGCTTGAATTTTTTGTTGCACTTTCTAGTTTAAATTTGCTTAAAAGTTAAACTACTGGCTAATACACTCAAGTGTACTAGCTTTTGATAGCATTTAATCGAAAATCAAAGCATTTACTGTGTTTTCTGTTCTATCTGTGTAAAAAAACTTGAAAAAAAACAAAAAAATATTCTTGTTTTCCATACTTTCCTGACTAGTTTGTTCCAGTGATCAGATTTTGCTGATCCTTGGGCTTTGTCTTGGTTCCTGTACTTCTCCATTTTCCTTGTTTGGTCAGGGGAAGTTTCTTTACTCACCAGTGAGAGTGGGGAGTACTGAGCTGCCTGTTTGTCCTCAGAGGAGTGGTTTAAGATAGTAACTTGTAGTTCATTGGCCATTTTGGGTCATTTCCTGCCTTTTCCAGCCCCCTGCTATAAAGCACCCTTTAGCGCGGAGTTGCCACAGGAGCACACAAGAGCAGCGGCAGTTAATCAAGGTTAAACTATTCGGGCTACCTTAAGTCCACTCTTCATTTTTTCCCTTAGAACAGCTCCTCTTGAACTGTACTGCTAATCTAACCAGCCTATTCTCTAACTAAAAAGTTCAGCTCTTGTTGATTCCTAAGTAGACTATTCTCTATCTGTAAAGCCTAGCACTTGCTCCTAAAGTACTTTTTACTCTGATATAGCACTTTTTATTATACATAGTACCCCACCGGCCAAAAAACACCACATCCCCCGAAGTCTTTTTCAAACTCCTCTACATAAAGTTTTTGCCTATTCCTTCTAGCATGGCGATGGATCAGTTGCTAGTGTCCTCTCCTGCTCAGCTGCTGAATCTGGGAATATTGAGGCAATGTTACAATTGCCTCATGTACACTGACAACCCTCTCCTTCTCCCACAAAACACAAATACATGCCAGAGATGCAAATATATAGCCAAACTGGAGGCTGAGCTCTCTCAACATAGGACTGGCAAGACCAGACAGGAGGAGAAGGTAACCACACACACCACAAACCCAGTCTCACATAGCACTATCAAAACCTCAAATCATACACATAAATACACAAAGACATACTCGGAGGCTCTGATCAAAAATCTACCAAAACAGCAGAGGCCACCAAAGCAGACACCCAAACAACTGCCTCCACAGGGCACAGCACATGCAACACATAGACCACAAAGTCAGTGTGCCAAACAGTCACAGCCCTTAAGGCCAAACACAATGCCAGACACACTCGTCATAGGTGACTCCATAGTCAGACACACTGAAGTCCCGCTCACCAGATTGAGTAAGGAGAAGGTCACAGTAAGCTGCCTATCGGGCACTAGAATCCGCCACATAACGCAAGCACTCAGGTCACTCAACTGCAGGTACAAGTATGACTCAGTCATTGTCCATGCTGGTGTGAACGACCTGAGACGTACCTCCCTGGACTACATGAAAAGAGACATAGAGGAGCTCTCTAATTATGTAGCCCAGGCAGGTATGACCCTGACCTTGAGCAGTATCCTACCTTCACCAAGAATGATGCCACAATACGAAGACAAGATTATCAGCTTTAATAATTGGCTTAAACTATAGTGTCATTCAAAGGGGATCCAATGTCTGTCTGCCTGGGATGACATGCTGGACAAGCCACGCTGCTTCGCTAGGGACGGCTTGCACCTGTCACCCCTGGGCTTCCGGATTTTGGCAAAGGCTCTTGCCACCCCCATTGTGCCTTTTTTAGGCAGGGCTCAAATTCTAAACCTACCACCCTAGAACACAAAAAAGGAAAAAACTAAGGGTAATGCTGCTCAATGCCAGAAGTCTCAATCTCAAGATGCACGCACTCGAGGCCCTTCTCAATATGGAGAACATCGATGTCTGTGCTGTGACAGAAACCTGGTTCAAGGCTCCTGAGAGCACCCCAGCACTATCAGGTTTCACCTCATATCATGCGTTCCGGCCCCAAAATCTGGACAACACCAAGAAAGGAGGGGGGGTGTCCATATTCATCAAGGATACCCTCACCTCAAGGTTGGTGGCAACGCACGATGCATCGGAAACCATCCAGGTGCAATTAACCGTTGGCAAGACTTCACTGCAGTTTGTAGCCTGTTACAGGCCACCCTCCCAAACTCAGGAACCTCACACAGCTTTCCTGAAAACACTGGAGGGGATAAATATATCTCCAAACACCATCATACTGGGTGATTTCAACTATCCAAATATAGACTGGGATCACTACTCAAGCCCCAACACTCTAGCCCAAAGGTTCCTAGAGTTCATAAACTCAAATGCCATGGAACAACTAGTCACCATCCCCACAAGAGGAGAAAACATACTAGATCTTATCATCAAAAACATGGGGTCACAATGTTCAACACCAGAAGTATACCCATCATTGGTGAGATCAGATCATAAACTAATCTCACTGGAAGTCCACATCCCGCCCCCACACCAGATAAAAAAGACCACAGTGAAGAACTTCTCAAAAGCCGACTTCACACTCCTAAAGACTGGTGTGGTCTCTTTCAAGGCCCCCAAGCCAGCGGAAACCATTACTCAAACCGCTGAATCACTTACAAATGCCTTCTACCAGCACCTCCAGGATTGCATGGACCAAGCAATCCCAAAGAAAACAAAGACTCTTTGTACCAAAGGCAAGCGTCCAGTCTGGTGGACCCCAGCCATAAACAAGCTTTACAACAAAAGGAAGAAGCTACTACAAGATAGAGCAAAATCCGTAAAAGGGAAGACACCCCTGATCATTATAAGTAAAAAACTGAGATCTCTCATAAAAGCATCCAAGGCAAATTTTGAGAGAAAAATCGCTAAGGACTCAAAAGACAATCATAAGGCCTTTTTAGCTATGTTAGAAACCTGGGAGGAAACTCCCAGATATGCTCAGAATTAGTTCAAAATGACGTAAAACCACTGAAGCTACAGACATTGCCAACATGCTGGCTGACAGGTTCAGTGCAAATTTCTCCCAAAGGAGAGATATCTATACCAGAGGATTGTAGTCCCCAAACATCTCAAATGCTCAGGTGAGAACTCTCTCCAAGGCGAAAAACACAGCATCCATGGGACCAGATGGTGTCCCCGGTTGTGTGCTCCACAAACTCAATGAGGAATTAAACCCGCAGCTAGGGCAGCTGTTTAATCTTAGCCTCACCTCAGGATATGTACCCAAGGAGTGGCGTACGGCAACGGTGGTCCCACTTCATAAAGGAGGTGCCTCCACCGACCCCAGAAACTACCATCCCATCAGCTTGACAAGCCTGGTCTGCAAAGCTATGGAGAGGATCATAATGGAACTCATAAATAAAGACATAGGGGACTTGCAGACTTTGGATCCAACCCAGTTTGGCTTTGTCAAGGGCAGATCATGCCTTTTAAACTTGGTTGACTTCTTCGAAACAGTCACCAAGGCCATTGACGAGGCAAGGCAGTCCACACAGCCTACCTTGACCTGGCAAAGGCTTTCGACACAATACCCCACTCGGGTATCATTGAAAAACTCACCAGCTTAAATGTAAACCCATACGTCACTAGATGGGTTGCAAACTGGTTAAGTGACAGAACCCACAGGGTCAGAGTTGCTGGCGCCATGTCAGACTCCAAGCATGTCACAAGTGGTGTCCCACAGGGCTCAGTCCTGGGCCCACTTTTGTTCAGCATCTACTTTTCAGAAGTACAAGCAAACACAGGAGGATTATGGCTGACAAAGTTTGCAGATGACTGCAAACTGGGCACCATAGTTGAAAACCCATCTGATACAGACATCCTTCAGAAGGGTCTCATAGAAATGGATAACTGGTGCCAGAACCATGGCCTAAAGTTAAACGCCAAAAAATGCATAGTCATACCCTTCGGGAAAAACAAGGTTACCCCTAGTTACCATATAGGTGGCAATCCACTAAGCACAGAAGAGGTTATCAGGGATCTGGGGACCCAGGTTGACAGTAACCTTTCGTTTGACACTCACGTTGCCAAAGTAGTTAGGAAGACCTTCTACATTGCCCACCTGATTATAAAGGGATTCACATCTAGATCAAGGGAGGTCATCGTTCCCCTGTACTCATCACTCATCAGACCAATGATTGAGAACAATGCCCCATTCGGAATGTATCTGACCCGACACCTGCAGCAATTGGAAAGGCCCCAAAAGTTCCTCACCAAAAGGATAAAGGGTCTCAAAAATATGTCTTATGCTGCCTGACTGAAGGAACTCCAGCTCTATTCAGTCGCTTACCATCTGCTCAGAGGTGACCTGTGCTTGACATACAAAGCCATGTCCAACCCAGAATTAATGAACATGCTTCACCTCAAAAAATCTAAATCCATCAGAACTACAAGGGCAAGAGACTTAAACCTCAACACAGCTATTAATAGGACGTGCTGGAGGGACAGATTCATCACCCAGAGACTCCCTATGCTGTGGAACAAAATCCCGGTACATGTGAGGCAGAGCACCTCGCTGGCCTTGTTCAAGAGAAATCTTGACCAATGGATGGGAGATCGCAGGTATACCCCAGTGATAACCTCGGTGTCACTGCTTGACAGAGGCACAGCAAAATAATGGGCATAGTATCCTTCAAACTAAAGGGGTGGCGAAAGCCACAAAACTCTGGGCTAGGCTTATAAATGCCCTAGGGCAGATAGCCTAGTATGAACCTATGAACTTATGAACCTATACCTGGTTTGGTGCTTTTTTTGAAAAATACAGGAGCTGTTTTCCCTTAACTTAGCAAGGTACTTTGCAATTATAGGCTGTTTAGTGCCTATGATTAACTTCTCCTTATTAATAAAGAGAGTTGAGTGCTTGTATCAATTTAAGGCTTCCTAGTGCTTTCCAGCAGGTATTAGAGCAAGTGCTAGTCACAGGGATGCTTAAAGGCAAGATGAAAAAAAAATGGTTTATCCTAAACACTGCAGTGTGCACTAGAGATGTTACATGTCAAAGTAAGTAACTTAAGTTTTACCTGTCTAAAAAGTTAAGTTTTAGTGGAGAGTCACTTTTTAAAACAGCAAGATAGATTGAAAGGGGGTGATCATTTTTGTATTCCAGTATTATGGAATACGGTAGAATGGCCAATAAATTTAAATAGTTGAATGGGAGTGATTTCACAAAATGATAATGTTGTGCTTACTCACACAAGCTAGTGAAAGCAGAGAGGAAATGAGATATATGGTCAAATTAACATAAGAGGCAGGCAGCTAGAAAGACAGTGGTATTTAAAAACACGATAGAACCAAGAAATAATCCAAAACACAGACACGGAACAGGATACGCCAACTTCTCAGGAAAGGTTTTGCTACAAGTATCCAATAAAAGCTGTTTATTTAACTTCAGATTGTAAATTAAAAAACATATAACACCACCGGTACTGTTAAACACTACAGAGCAGCAACACTACAGAGTGCTTTTCGTTCTAAAAATGCTAGAACTTCATCAGACAACAACCAGCATTGATACAGGCTTATTTAAAAGGCTGGTACATAGCAAATTGATTGATTGACACCAATTAAGTCTGCAATTAAGCACCATAATTAAAATTTCTTAACTACAACCTACAATAAAAAATCCTGTTCCGTGTCGGTATTTAAAAACACGACAGTGACAGTGTGGGGGGGATTTCTGTCTGACTCATAAGAGACAGAGCTGTTGTGTCTTTTGAAGTTTTAATATGCAGTTAAAAGCAGAACACAAGCAAAACACAAGGTAAAGAAAACAAATCACAGCACTCAAGATATGAAAAGGCAATAAACTAATACAAAATACAACAAATAAAAAGCAAACCAACCTTTCCCTCACAGCGAAGTGTAGCAGAGTCTGGGTGAGCCTTTCAAATAAAGCTCTGAAATGTTTTATTTTACCCCTTAAATTGAAGCTTTAGTTCCTAGCTCCACCCCCTCAATTCACAAATGATTACCCTTAAGTGAGCTCTTCTATCTTATGTATGAGTCCTTAATTGATCAGTTCTAATTTCTGCCTGACTCACAAGAGACAGAGCTGTTGTGTCTTTTGAAGTTTTAATATGCAGTTAAAAGCAGAACACAAGCAAAACACAAGGTAAAGAAAACAAATCACAGCACTCAAGATATAAAAAGGCAATAAACTAATACAAAATACAACAAATAAAAAGCAAACCAACCTTTCCCTCACAACAAAGTGTAGCAGAGTCTGGGTGAGCTTTTCCAATAAAGCCCAGTATCTGGTTTTCTAGCATCTGTCTTTTGAACTGCTGGTAATGGGTGATCCCATGTGATGTAGACTTCATCATTTTCCATGATGCTTTGTGGATCATGTTTTGAGTGTTTTTCAGCCACTTCAGTACCATAATGTTTGCATAGTCCTCAGTGCAACAGTCTCACCACATTATTATGCCTTTCAGTATACAGTCCTTCTGCCATTAGTATTTCACAACCAGCAGCAAGGTGTGTGACTGTTTCCAATTCTGTTTTACAAAATCTACATTTGTCTGTTTCTCCCACATGTTCACTGGACTTTGTAAACCAGCGTGTACATAGTCCACTATCTTGGACTGCCAATATTAACCTTTCATGTCTTGGTTTGAATTCACTTCTCCTTAACCAGTCCTTCATTCGATCCAGATCAACATGAGGTTCTTCCAGAAGTTTTCTATAATTGCAACTATATTTATGCATTTTCTGCATTTCTTGCCATCTTATCTGGTCCTTCACCTTATATTCAGTTGCTGCCTGTTTTTTTATCTACTTCTGGTTTGATTTTCATTCCTGCTTGATGCCTATATGCTTCTGCTAAACTAACCAGGGAAGTCATGAAGTCATCTTAGATTTATTCTCCTCATGTTTCAAAACTTTCATTAAGTTTGGGAGTTGTGATGTCAGCAGATGTGTGCAGTCCCACGATTGCAGATCTATACATGTAATCAATTTCAAGGAGGGCCATACCTCCTTCAGAATGGGGAATGTATAATCTTGGTATGCACTAATTTTTTTATAAATCATTTGGTGAGCATGAAGCATCCTTCTTGTTTTCCTATCTAATCTATCCAACATGTTTTGGGGCCAGTCAATCGCTCCAAAACTGTAAGTTAGGGCAGGAAGAGCAAATTGATTTATAGATTGAATTTTGTTCCTACATGTCAGTGCTGTTTTCAGAATTAATTTAAGTCTTCTGAAATATTCCTTACTAAGTTTTATTTGCATTTGTTCATGTTTTATTGTTGATCCTTCATCATTCTCAAATATTTATACACTCCCTTTGCTAAAGTTCATTTATATCACATTCTTGTCCCAAACAGATGTTTTCTTGATGCTGCAGTTTTCCTGCTTTGAAGGTTGGTTTTGCACATTTATCAAGACCAAATGACATTCTATCATCTGAAAAAGTTTTGACAACTTGCAGTTGCGCGTTCACTTCTTCATCTGATGAGCTATACTGTTTTTAATCATCGACAAAGAGAAGATGAGATGTCTTACATTCTGTTGTTTTCTAGGAGCCAAATTATAGCCATGGCCTAAGCTGTTAAGCAGACAGCTTAATGGGTTAAGGGAAAGACATAATAGCAGCAGTGACAGAGAGTCACCCTGCAATATTCCCAGTTGAATTTTTATCCCTGGAATAATAATTTGTCTTTTATTATGGCTTAATTGCAAAGTGGTCTGCCACTATTTCATGGTCACTGCAATGTAATCAATTAGTGTAGGGTGTGTCATATATTTTAAAGCACTATTTTATCCATGAATGTGGGATACTATCAAATGCTTTTTTGTAGTCAGTCCATTCTGTACTTAGATTCTTCCCCTATTTTACAGTTCTCTACTATGACTTTATTTAACAACAAATACTCCTTTGTGCCATATGACTTTCTTTTATTGCCATTTTGTTCTATTGCAATAAATGAGTTTTCTTCTAAATGATAATAAACTCTGTCAGCATAAATTCCAGTGTATAGTTTATACGTCATCAGAAGGTAAGTTATTGGTCTATAACGTTTAGGGTAGCTTGCAGGTTCACTCTTAAGTAGGAGCATTGTTTTTCCTGTTGTTAGCCAGGTTCATGTGTGTTCAGAGTGCGCATATAAATAGTTCTTACTCAATGCTAAAACTTAGTGCAAAGATGTTACTGCATCTGGGCCTGAGGTTTTCCAATTAGAGGCTTTCCTTAAGTTTGTTTCAATCTCTCTGGCTGTTACTTCATGCCATTTCATATCCTGTACCTTTAAACTTCTTATTCTTTCTTTTACTTCTATCCATTTAGTATCTTTGTTATGTTCCACAGGATCTTTATAAATATTTCTCCAAAATGTATCTATTTCTTTTTTTGGTGGTCTTTCAATTCCCTTTACCTTGTTTCCCAATTCTCTATAAAACTTTTTTGGGTCATTAATAAATTGCTTATTTTGTACTTTTCCTTTATATTTATCTTCATATCTTCTAAGTTTTACCACCTGGGCTGAGCTTTTCAGTTTATTTGCGATAGTGCATGATAGATCCTGATCTGTTCTAATACTACGCATTGCCTTTATCACAGCTATCTTTCTAAGTATTTTTGTTGATCTGTTCCCTCTTCTATACTCCTCTGCCAGTGGCACTTCTTGTCTCAATTCCTTTATAGTTTTCTCTGTTTGATACTTCCGTGATGGTATTTGATTTCTCCCATTCCTTTCCCTCACTACCCTGTGATCTTGTGGCAGAACTTTATCAGTTATTAATTTAGCTGCACAGTAATATATCCTGTTTACGTCTGTTATAGTGTATGGATCTTCTATGGATAGTCTAAGTTACTGTGTTCCTTTGTTTTAACTTTATTGGTTTTATTGACCTTCTGCAGTCTATTTCTTTCATTAATCTTAATATGTCTATCCATCTCTACCAAATCAAGCAACTCTTCTCTTAGCTCATGTTCTTCTAAACTGAGACACATTTTTTGTTTTCTATTTCCTGTGGGCTTTCTATAGAAAGTTCTATAGCATCTACTTGTGGCACATTCGCTTCAGTTTGATCCTGTGCCATCCGGTGCTCTGTCATATGGGAACTCACTAGCCTATCACTCCTCATCACTGCATCAGTTTCCACAGTTTCCTCTTCTTGCTGTCCAGCTTCAAGTGAATAATTATACTGGTTTCCTGCAGAAGGCTCCAAAATATATTCGTATGGATCTGACCAATTGTGTCCTGTTCCACTGGTTTCCCCTTAATTTGAATGTCCGTTCCTCTATCCTGTTGTGGTGCTTTCTAAGTTAGATTTTCTACACTGAATCCTTCACTTCACAGGTACTCCATAACCTCCGTTTCTATTTCTTTACCCTCTCCATTGCTAATCTCCTTTCCTACTTTTCCTCTTTGTCTTCTTATTTTTTGTATTGTAAAGTTTTCCTTTGTCTGTATTTCTCTTCAAATATTTTTGGTGCTGCTCTTTTTGTATTGATTAGTTTTGCTTTCTCCTTTGCACAGATATTCCACCATATTAAATCGTTTTCTTTCCCGTGTCCATACTTCTATCTCAGATGTCTCCTGATCTTCCTCTTTCTCTTTACTTTGGGGACTCACTCCATCATGTTCTGATGTAACCTGTTAGACCTTCTACACCAAATCCTTCACTTCATAGGCACTCCATAACTTCAACTTCTATTTTTTAACTTCTGCTTTACAAATCTTCTTTTCTACATCCCCTCTTTGTGATTTTTTTTTATTGTGAAATGTTCCATATCTGGATGCCTTTGCCTGTATTTCTCTTTGAATATATTTGGGGCTGCCTTCTTTATATTGATTAATTTGGCTTTCGCCTTTGCATAAATATTGCACCATATCAAATTTCTCTTTCTTTCCCATGTCCATATTTCTTTTTTATACTTTTAAAAAATCTCTAGGTTTTGTTGTTTATATTTTTGCACTTCCTGAGTTGCTTCTTTTTCCAAACAGTTCAAAGTTTCTTGGGCTATATACTGTTTTTTATAGACGTGTTGTAGTAATGAACACAATTTTTTATTTGAGGCTTCTGACAGTTTCTTTCCTGTAATGTCTCTCTTAATCTTTTTATATACCTTGTGTCTGGAAATTCCATGCTTTTCACATAATAATAATAATAATAATACATGATTTCCTTCTTATCCTCAGTAGTCCACTCTGTCACCTTTAGAGCTGTTCTCTGGCCCATCAGTTTTTGTGACTTTTGTGGACTGCTTCTTCCGTCTACAATGGGGCGGGGGGGCATCCTCCCCCTGTGCCTGGCCTGGCACCATTGTAGGAATGTTTCCATATTTTGAGGATTCTACACTGTCACTTTTCCAGTCCTTGCACTAGTGTGCCTACCAGGATTGGGCACTTTTATATCTTGAGTTTTGTGCACCCAGCTATCTTTTTTACATTTAAATATATATATATAAATACAGTCTATGTATCATTGCCGTCTTGATGTGATTTTGTGAAAAATAGGGTCCACCTCATGAAGGTACTCACCAAGACTTGAGGATAAATTCATTTTCAGCAACACTCCTCTGCTTTGCTTGCTGACTTATCTCTCTATTCGGACCCCGAATGTCAATGCCCCATTTGCCTGAGTCGGTGGTAACCCAGGTGAATGTAAAAGATCCCATGGCATTTACTAAAAAGAGGAAAGGAAGTCCTCCAGTGCTGTTGCCAAATTTCTCCTAGTCAGTATGAATACCACCTTGGATCACCCCTGAAAAGAGGCCAGTGATCTAGGGGGACTAACCTGTCATACAAACTGTAAACAAATAAATAAATATGTTAGTGATTAATTGCTTTAGTGCATGATACCATCTGTTCTCAGAAAGAGCTTCAGGAATTAAATAATTTAGACATAAAGTGAGTTTTGATAAATCTACTTACAAACCAGCTCTGTGAAACATTCAACCCAGTTAAGATATGTTTAAAAACATTTTAATAAATGATTGCTTGTGTATCTGTAAACTTAAGGAGTAAGATCTTTTGTCATGCAGTCCATTAACAGAAGGACTTCACCAGACTGCTGAACTGTTGCTCATGGTTTATGTTATATTAGAAAGACAACAAGGCAGTACAGAAATCAGTCTGGGGCAGCTTGTCAGGCTGGAGATGGAGAGGGTTCAGCAGAGTGACATTTGAAAACAGGACATTTAGGTAAACAAAGTATATAAAATATTCAGATGATTTGTACTTGATGGATATAACTCAAATGTGATATCTACAGCACAATTAAACTTAATTTAGAGAAAATGGAAGCAGAAATATTTTAAGGTAATTCTGTTCCTCTATATGATCTGAGCAAGAATATTCTATAGCACTTTTTTATAAATGCATATCTCTGTAAATACTGAAAAATGTGTTGGATGATGTTATTTATTCATGTTATAAATAAGCTAAATTGTTGAATTGCTTTATCCTTCTGAAGAGCACTTGTACTTGAGTTGCTTGGAATGGAATAAAGCTATTTTATGAAAGTATCTTCACAAGATGTGTTCTGTTTATACAGTATTTGTAGCGTTGGTAGGCATTTAACCACTTAATAAATTAAAGTAAGCTGGGGGCAGATGATATGAACCAGTCCTCCAGTTGTTAATAAATGAAAAAGAAAATAAATAAATATAAATCAATAAATATCAGATAAATAACTGTATACATGAACGTGTGCAAGAATGCCCCTTTTGTTGCCCTGTCAACCTGAAAAATAAAATCGCAGGAAGGTGTATACGTGTGTGTGTGTGTGTGTGTGTGTGTGTGTGTGTGTGTGTGTGTGTGTGTGTGTGTGTGTGTGTGTGTGTGTGTGTGTGTGTGAGTGTTGGTGGCAGGCGTGAGGGACAGAGAGAGAGAGAAAAACTGCAGAATAAAATGATATAGCACAATAGATAGCTGAACAGGATGCTGATTCAGTATTTCCTCTTGGAGAACACTAAATGCATGCATGGAGGAGTTGGCATCTCGGCAGCTTACTGTAGCTCCTCTGTAATCCTATCTGAATGGGCTGTTGCTTGTGCAGCCCCCTCCTCTTGCACCTGCATAGAGTGCACTCCAAAACACAGTGTGTGCATCGCATCATCATGCTTTCATAGATGTTATCAAGGATCAAAATAAGGGAAATGTAGGTTTTGTATGTCAACTGTTGCTGAGAAAGTGTTACTAACCCCTTTCTTTTTCTAACTGTTAACAGCATAACTGAAAACTTTGTCCCTGGTATCATAAGCATTCTGGTCCTTGTGCTGTACATCTTCCTTATGATCATCTGCAAATGCATAGACCGGCATGAGGAGAAGAAAACTGGTATTGTAGTGCTGCAGGACAACAGCCCAACAGATCATCAGCTGTATGCAGTCATCATTGACACTGGCTTCAGATCCAGAGCAAGGACAACAGCTAGGGTAAGTTGTTAACTCTAAACAACTAAAATGAAAGTGCTTGATGCATCATTTATTTATGGAAGAAATAGGAAGGGTGTAGGCTTAAATCAGCCAGTAACACATACTTTAATTCTGTTATTACGTACATCACCAATAAATGGTAAAAAACCCTGTTTGTACACAAGTGTAATTGTACTAATACTTAATAGTAACACAAATTCCAAACCATTTATTCTAGGTCTAGAAAAGGGTAGCCTTTAGAAGATGGATTTAGTATCTTATCAATGCAATGTTTACCTTTTCCTGCTGCATATCCTGATGTCCTTCCAAATCACTGTTGTAGTATTCTTTACGAAAGGATTCCCTGTCAAGGATAGCCCAATGTCCAGCCAGTATACTATAGCCTTAGGGGATATTGTTTCTCGCATGATAGAGTGTTTTAAATGGGACTGTTTTCAGGTTTCTGACATTCAAAAGAGGTATTATGAGATCCTCCAGATGGAATCCCCTAAGACCTCTGCTGTACCTCCAGTAGTGGCTGCTCTTCTAGATACTGTTTCAGCAGCCTCTGTGGCTCCAGATTATGAACCTCCAGCCCCTAAGAAACCTGACAGATTTACAAGGTTCCTGATGAGTGTAAGTTCCTATATAAATGTCCTTCTGCTGACTGTTTTGTAGTGCCTGTCAGTTCTGACAAATGCTTTAAACTTTTTCCATCTACTAACATACTTCCTTCAGAGAAGGACAATAGAGTTATCAAATGGCTAGACAAAGAGGTATATACTGCCACCTTGGCTTTTCAGGCTATTCATTACCCGTCTAATATGATCAGGTATATTTTAGCCCTTCTTTCTCAGGGTTACCAGGCAAACTCTGACCTCCCTGATTATGAAGGGAAGGCCTTGGCCCTCTTTTTACTGAGATCTGCTTCCCAGGTAGCTTACCACTCTAGTAAATGTAGTTATGATGCAACTGATGCCTACGTCAGGGCTGCTCCCTTTGGTTCTGTTTTGAGACATTGTTCTTGGCTTTGTCTCTAGCCTTTGCCTGATGATATTAAGGCAAAAATTTGGATGCTCCTCTTGATAATAGGAACCTGTTTGGTTCTCCTGCTGCTGAGCATTTTAAATCCCTTCAGGATAAAGCTAAGGCATTGCAGGAAGTAAAGCATATTTTTGTGTCTCCTATCCCTAAGTTCCAGAGGAATTATCTTTCCAAATCTGCCTTTGTTCGCAGACAACCTCACCCTCCACCCAAAAGTATGAAAGGTTCTAGGTGGTTCCTCCTGCTAAGTCTACTTAGAATCCTACTGCTCAAAAGCCATTCTCAAGACAAACCAGGTTCTGTCTGAAAGTCTGCTTCCCCCCTTTCTTGAGTTAGGTTCTCTTATCCCTTCTTATTTCCCTGCCCACTCTGAATTGGTTAAGGGTCACTCAAGACTCTTGGGTTCTGTCCATCATCTATCAGGGATACTTCATAATATGGAAATTTTTTCCACTTTTTCTGGGTATCCCTCAACCTCCTCAGGAGCAGCTTCCTTTATTCCTGGAATTGCTTCATGGGTTTTTGGCACAAAGCATCATTCAGTTTGTTCCCCCTTACCAGAAAGGGAAGGGGTTTTATTCCAGACTGTTTCTGGTTCCAAGGAAGGAAGGCACCTGGAGACCCATTCTGGAACTTACTCAGCTCAACACCTTTCTGAAGGTCATTTATTTTGGATGTTGTCTTTTCAAACCCCGTTTCCTCTTCTTCCCAAGCTTTATTGGGTTCACTGGACCTCAAGCATATTTATCTTCACATCCCAATTCATCCCCTTTTCAGGAGGTTTTTTCATTTCTCTGTCTCTTCCTTGCATTTTCAGTTCTCTGCTTTGCTCTTTGGCCTTTTCACTGCCCCAAGGGTATTTACCAAATGCCTCCCTCCTGTGATTGCTTTTGCAGATTGAGAGGGGCTCATATCTTACCTTATCTAAATGACCTGCTTATTCAAGCCTCCTGTTCTGAGGTCTTGCTTCAGCACCTCCAGTATACTGCTTGTCTCTTACAAAGCCTGGGGTTTACAGTAAACATTTAGAAATCAGACCTAGTTCCTACTCAAGATCATGTCTTTCTCAGTTGCAGGATCCAGACCATTCCCATGCTGGCATTCCTGCCTCCTCCCAAGGCTGTTTTTTTATAATCACCTTTTTTCAGTCCCTTCCTCATCTGGCTTCACTTACAGCCAGGGAATTTCTCAGGGTTCTAGGATTCATGGCTTTCACTATTCCTGTGCTACTTCTAGCCAGACTTTATAGGAGAAAACTGCAGTGGTTCCTAAACTCAGTATGGTTCCACCATTGCCATCCATTAGATTCTTTAGTTCCTTTTCTTCCATGCCTCAAACTCAAGCTTCAGTGACGGATTCATCAGCTGTTTCTCAACCTGGGACTTAGCCCCCAATCCCCTCTCAGGAACTTTTCCTAGATGCCTAAGACAAGGGATAGGGAGCCTTCTGTTCCCTCAAGGTCCAGGATCTCTGTCTTCCTCATCAGAGGTCAGACCACATCAACATAAAGGAGCTGAGAGCTCTCATTTTGGTCATTCAGACCTTTCACTCCCTCTTTCTTCCAGGGCATCTCAACGTCTTCACAGACAATACCACAGTGATGTGGTATATCAACAAGCAAGGATGGAGACTGTCCTACCTTCTTTGCAAACTGGGTCTTCAAATATGGGATCTAGCTGTCCATTATCAAGTGACTGCTTTGGCTGTGTAAATGACTCTAGAGCAAAATACACCTGCATACTCTTTGAGCAGGTCCAGTACACATGCTGATGAATTGATGTTTCACAGTGAAGTGTTTCTGGACATTGTCCATCAGTGGGGTACTCCACAGGTAGACCTTTTTGCCTCACCTTGAACAGAAAACTTCCTGTTTTTCTTACCAGAGTCCCAAGTCCTCTGGCTTGGAAGGTAGATGCCCTCTCTTTTTCTTGGAAGGGGATTTTTCTCTGTGCCTTCTCTTCTCTTCCAATGATTCCTAGGGTCCTGCTCAAGATAGAGTAGGACTCCCCAAACTCTTGTTGGTGACTCCACTTTGGTCCAGAAAATATTGCTTCCCTCTTCCTCTTCTTCACCTAGCCAGGAGCAATCACCACAAGTTACCTCACAGGGTGGTCCTACTCATAGATGACAAGGAGTCTCTGATCCATCCTCACTTGTCCACTCTTCATCTAACATTGTGGGCGATTTGGTTTTGATCCCTTTTAGGCACTTTTTTTCTGAGGATGTGCTTAGGGTCCTGCAGGAGACTATGAAACCCACTACCAGGAAATCACACATGTCCAAATGGAAAAGATTTTCTAGCTGGTGCCTTACTCATAACCAGGATCCATTTTCTGTGGTAATCCCTCTAGTTGTTTCTTATTTGTGTGAATTGCTCCATGCTGGGTCAGCATATTCTTCTGTTAACCTCACCTCTCAGCTATTTCTGCTTGTCTGCCACTGACTCCTCCTCTGGCCTGTAGGTTTGATGTCAAACAATTTCTTAAATGCTTCCTTCATATCAGGATATTCCACCTTCCTGGGACCTCAGTTCTGTACTTGAAAAACTGACTCAGGCTCCTTTTGAGCCTGCAGCTTCAGCTTCCTTGCAACATTGTACATGGAAGACTGCTCTTCTTTTGGCCCCTACTTCAGCTAAAAGAGTCTCTGAACTTCAGGCTGTCATGGCTGTTCCTCTCTTTTTGGTTTTTCATAAGGACAGGGCGTCTCTTCTTACTAATCCTTCTTTTCTGCCCAGGGGGGTTAATGAATTGTCTCTTAATCTATTAATTTACCCTACTTTTTAATTCTCCACAGTCTGCTAGTAAGAAGATTTTTCACACTTTGGTTTTACATAGATAGCCCAGATATTATTTGGATAAGACTAAGGCCATTCAGAAATATGAGCAACTTTTAATTTCTTTTCAACATAGATCTCTGGGTTTGGCTGTTTCTAAGCAAACCATATCCTCCTGGATCTCTAAAGCTATTTATTTTTGTTACTCCTTTCATGGAAAATCTATTTCTACCACTGCAAAGGCTCATTCTACTAGGATGGTTGCTTCCTCTAGTGCTTTTTTCAAAGGATTGGATACCAATTCCATCCTTGAGGCTGGTACTTCACCAAGCATTACAAATTGGATGTTGCTTCCAGAACAAGAGCTGGCTTTGCCAGAGCTATCTTACATGGGTTTCTTGAGGCTCCTCTGTGCCTTCCTCCTCTCGTTTACTCCTGAGCTTTTGTGCTCCCCCTTTTGTAAAGAATACTGAAACAGTGATATGGAAGGACATAGCAGAGTTGTGTAAAATCTTACTGTAACAGTAGATCCCCTCCTCTTCATTGTTGCAGTATTCACTCCCTCCTTTCTCCCCCTTCTGCTCTGATCTTTTCCTTCTACCTTCCTAGCCTGGAATTCCTTTCTTTTTTCCTTCTGTAAGCACATGTTCCTCATTCCTTGGACTGCTTTTGCTTTGGAGCTTTTCAGTACTGGGTTGTGTATGTCCACACATCACCTTTATGCTCTCTGCCTTGAGCAAGGAACATACAGGTGACATATGAGGCTTTGGTTTACTGGGCAGACATTGAGCTACTCTTGGCACAGAATCCCTCCTCTAAAGAATACTGCAACAGTGAAGAGAAGGACAGCTGCTGTTATGGTAAGATTTTACACAACTGTGCTTTTCCATGTAATATAACCATTTGGAAAAGAACTTGCCCCCAGTACCTTTAACCCCAGTACCTTTACAGTTGCAACACTCTTCACTTACAGCAAGTTTTTCTTATGTTAGTGCACTGGTGAAAATGGAAAATGGACAAGTAACAAGGTAAATAGTGTCTGTTTATAGAATATCATTCTCTGACTATATATATTTCTGTTTTTCTAACTACCTGCATAATACATATTGTTTTTCATTATAAGTAAATAATTGTGATTGCAGTTGTTCTCACAATAGTAGCCTTAGAGATATTACTTATAGGACTGATCTGGGGATTGTGTTTTTTTTCTGGATTCCCTTTTCTCTCAACCCCAAACACACATACACATGCATACCAGTCACTTCTTTGGGAGGCATATTTTTCTCCTTAAACTTTGATTTCTTAGCATCTAACAGAGTTGCCTCCTCAATGGTTTTTTTCACAATTATCTGGAAATGGAGCCCTGCATCCAGTTCTCTGGTACGGAGAATAAATGTTCTTGTTTTTGAGGAGCTTGAACCACCATTCAGATAATTCTGTCTTTTCCCAGGGCTGGCAGAGTTCATTTAATGATGCCATTGTGTTTAATTTGCTGATGAGGAGAAATGAAAATAAATAAGCGCCATTACCAGGCTGTCAGAGCTTCTCCTTGTTGCTGACTCACTGAGAGGCGCATCTGTTTGAGAAACCAAACCAAAACAAAAGGGTACAAAGTCAAGAAGCCAGTAGAGTTTAAAGAGACAGACAGTGGATCTTATTTTTTTTTTTTTTTTTTTTTTTTTTTACTAAAAGGTTTGTGTATTTTTATCAGGAATCGGTGACAGAGCCTGAATTCAAGGATGTGTTTGAAATATTACTCAAATTCCATAGAACGTTTATAGAACATGTGTTGCATGTGCAGTATGCAACTCTAATGTCTGGCATTATTGTTTGACTGTATTTTTCACTGACTCACCAGAAACTCAACAATTTTTGTACAATGGACAGGGTAAAATAGGAGGGAAAATCAGGGATTTCAACTTAACATTCTTGCACGGGACAGGACCAAAATACAAGGCAAAGTCATGGGCAGCTGAGAGCTAAGCATTTAACCAGTTTGGAAGACACTACATGCCTCTCAACTTGTTGATTGCTAATTCAAACAAAGGCCCCAAATCAGGGACAGTTCTAAAATATTTACTCTAATTCATTTAAAAAATGTATAGAACAGCAGGTTTTGATTCAACCTTCATTTTCTGAATAACGATAAGATGTATGGGCCACTAAATGACTGGTAGTAATCATAAATAATTAACCAGAAAATCAACAATTTTATAAAGGATAAGGCAAACTTATCAGACAAAATGAGGGACATCCAGTGGTACAAGGTTTGATTCCCTCAGCCACCAGTGCCTAACTATGTGATTCTGAGCAAGTCATTCAACCAGACACTGCCCCAGGGCTGAGTCTGAAAAAGGTCCATGGAGAGCAGTGCTCTACCCTGGCAAACAAATACAAAACTAAATAAATAAATAAAACTGCCACTGTGCTGAAGCAGCTGTAATACAGCTATGATGCCTTCTTTGTAGGAGTGACTGTGGAATCTCTGTCCGTGACTATGTGCCTGGAGAATGCTGCTGATTGCAGGTAGCAGTGTTTGCATTAATTCCCGAGAAAAACAATATAGAGAAAAATAGAAGAGCAGCAGCTGTCAGATGCAAGACTGAACAGCTATTTTTGAAAAGAATCTCTATTACTTTTTGCAAGGCAAATGAAAAATATGGAAAGTTTATTTTTTATGTAACTCAGCATACCTCTCAACTTTTTGATCAAGCAGTCTTGACAAAGCCCAAATAATTGGGGCAGGCACCACAAATCAAGGACTGTTTTAATTATTTCTCTTAATCCTCTTAAAGTTAATAGAACAATAGTTTTACAGTGAAATGCATTTTCTGAGCAATAATAAGTAGGACTGTATTATGTCTGTCATTATTGACTAAATGTAACCCTCAGTGATTAACAAGAAAATCAAAAATTCTAAGGAAGACTTTGCAAAAATATGAGGTAAAGTCAGGGACAGCTGTAACATATGCTGATTAGTATGAAGTTGATTAAGAAAGCTATGACATATCCCTTGCTTCTGTTTGCTCCTGCCATACCATATCAGTAATTGCTTCACAGTACTGTTACACAGTGATTTAAATCAGTGTAAAACTGATTATTGTAATGACTTCTGCTTGCACATGTATGTGTGTCTGGACAAGATATGTGGGAAAAGGAATAGATTATTGGTTCAGTGGTACTTTGTGTAGTGTTGCCATCTCACAGCACTTATCTTGCTGGTTGAGTTCTTGGCTGTAGCCCCCTCTTTCATGTCATCTGCATGTCCTCCCTATCTTTGTGTGGGCTTTATTTAAGTGCTCTGTTTTCCTCCAGCATCCAAAGAAATGCCATAGGTTTATTGATGTTCCTTCAGTTTGCATGTAGGTAACTATGCAGTGTGTGTGTGTGTGTGTGTGTGTGTGTGTGTGTGTGTGTGTGTGTGTGTGTGTGTGTGTGTGTGTGTGTGTGTGTGTGTTTTGTGTGGTTGTGTGGGTGTGTTTTGTGTGGTTGTGTGTGTGTGGGTGTGTGTGTGTGGGTGTGGGTGTGTGTGTGTGTGAGTGTGTGTGTGTGTGTGTGTGTGTGTGTGTGTGTGTGTGTGTGTGTGTGTGTGTGTGTGTGTGTGTGTGTGTGTATTTGTTTGCATATCTTGTGATCGCCCTGGTTTGTCAAGGGCAGCACCAGTATGTATGTGCATCAAAAAGAGCTTCTGGGAGCTTTCACTCCCTGCTGTCTAACAGGCTCACTAAGGACGTCTGCCATAGGTCATACCAAGTGTAAATCTGGCCCCACTCAGAGGTAGCCACAGAAGGTTGTTTTTGGAGGCCAGGGATACTGTGGCCACTATTTATTTTATTTTTCCGTCACAGTCAAGCTTTAGAGGTATGCAAAGAAGATCACTATAGCTTGTATATTGGCTGGGGATGAGTGGTCATTATTTCTTTCAGTTTCTTGAATTACATTTCAGAGGTGTGCGCACCAGAGGGGTACACAAAAATTATTTGGGGATGAGTAGACAGGGGCTCTGTCTTCCTTGATATGATTTATATTTATTTGTTCATTTTATTTTCCATTTGTTTAGCAGGAAAGTCTGGCTGGGCCAGTGGTCCATTTTCAGTGGAGGCCTGGGGAGAAAATCTCCACAGTATAACAAACATTACAAAACTATAATAAGAAATATTAAGAAATATTACAATAAATAGTTAACTTAAAAATAGTCACAAAGCAAGTTTGTGTTGGTAGAGATTGTGAGGCATTAGACAGAGTAGGTAAGAATACAATAAAAATATATGTGATGAGAATATTGATAGTGGGTTAAGAGAAGGTTATTGTGGAATTAGATTAAGTAAAAATATATAAAGTAAGAATAATATGACTGGACTGTGGTAAGATTAGAGATCATAGTACCTACTAAGAATAGCTAGTTAAGTTGAGTTAGGTTGCTCGGTAATTGAGTTGGGCTGTTTAGCTTGGTTCTGAACCATACCTCTCAACCTGAAATCATAAAAAGTCTGGACCCATGAAAAATAGGTACAGTTGGCCAAAAATCTGTATGCTAGTTAACATAAAATTTGCATACATAATTATGTAACCCTGCCCATTCCAATGGAATTGTGGGATAGTGACTTTTAAACGCAAACTAAACAGACAAAATATGAAACACAAAATAAACAGAAAAGTATTTTATTTACATTAATATTTGAACTTGTATCAAACTTTGAACTTGTGAAAAACTAAAATACAATTTTCTTTTATAAAAATAAACTGGTTTTATCCATCTACACTAAAATACAAGTCATTAGCATTATTCATTACGACACCAAATGTCATAGACATTATGTACACACCTTGACTACATACAGCAGGAATGCAAAAAATATTAACATATACACAAATGCACATGCTACTTAACAAACAATATACTCTTATTTATGCACTTTACACCTGCAGTCTCTCTGTTCCTGTCTTGGTTATTTCCAATTACTTTTAAATTGTGATTTGTGAAGCAGATAGCCTTCCTGTAATTTACTCCCATCTCCCCTTTGTCCTGCAATCCTCCAACCTTCCAACCCACTCCTGAGTCTCTGCTTATTCTTGCAATACTGTGTTCCCTCATTTGCAGCTGTCAACTGCTGTACTTTGTAAAGGATTGATACAATGTCCATTTCATTACCAAACCAATCCACTGAAGCTTCTAAATAAAAACACTTGTCAGATTCCTCCCATGCCTTATCCATATCCAGTCATGTATAACTACTTAATGTATGCACCTACCTATTCTCATTTTATAATTCCACTACTATTGGTTTTAACTGCTAAATTCTGTCGCAAGCGTACAGCTCCACACACCCTCTCAACAAATCCTTACCTTCCTCTACATTAAGCTGTCAACCTGAGGGGCATTTTAAGCCAAGCTGTACTTCCCAATAATAGCAGAATACAGGGCTGTTGACTTGAGGGGCATTTTAAGCCTAGCTATGCATCCCAATAATAGTAGAATACTACAGCAATAACCCACGCCTGGGTGTGGGTAATGCTGGATTTACCCACGGTTGGTGTGGTTTGGTCACGAGGGCGAAGCCTGAGTGGCCAAACAAATCCAACCGTGGGTAAATCCAGCATTACTCACACCCAGAAGTGGGTTATTGCTATTATACAATGACATTATTTAAGAAAAAAAATAATTACTTTTCTTAAATAATGGCATTGTATAATGCCTCCTTGCTGCCCTTCCGCAGCTGTCTGGTATTCTGCATCAGTTCTGATGTACTGCGCATGCTTATACTTACGCAGTACATCAGAGCTGTGGGCAAAAGCAACGGAGAAAGCAAGATCTCCGTTGCTTTTTACAACCTGTCTCGCTATGTTAAACGAGTTTAACATAGCGAGACAGCTTTAAAGAAAAGCAGCGGAGAATCTCCGTTGCTTTTTTTAAAGCTGTCTCGCTAGGTTAAACCCATTTAACATAGCAAGACAGTTTTGAAAAAAGCAACGGAGAAAGCAAGATCTCTGTTGCTTTTTAAAGTATCTCACTATGTTAAATGGGTTTAACATAGCGAGACAGCTTTAAAAAAAGCAACGGAGATGCTCCATTGCTTTTTTTAAAAGCTGTCTCACTATGTTAAACTCTTTTAACATAGTGAGACACTTTAAAAAGCAATGGAGATCTTGCATTCTCCGTTGCTGTAAAAAAAAAAAGAGTTATACTAATGGAAAAAATCTGGACGACCAGACCTTTTTCCATTACTATAACTGTGATTTACAATGTGCACGCTAACCAATCAGCATACACGTTTTGGAATATTAATGGGGGGTCGTTATATAATAGGTTGTTGACCTGAGAGGCATTTTAAGCCAAGCTGCACATCCCAATCATAATAGAATGCTAGGCTGTCAACCTGAGAGGCATTTTAAGTCTAGCTACGCATCCCAGTAATAGTAGAATACTAGGCTGTCAGCTAGAGGGACATTTTAAACCTAGCTACACATCCCAATAATAGTAGAATACTAGGCCCAAGGGGCATTTTAAGCATGGCTACGCATCCCAATAATAGTAGAATACTAGGCTGTCGACCCAAGGGACATTTTAAGCCTAGCCACGCATCCCAATAATAGTAGAATACTAAGCTGTTGACTGGAAGAACATTTTAAGTTTAGCTATATCCTTCCCAATAAATTTTGAGGTTGACTTTATTTGTTTGTTAACCAGATAAGTAACAGGGTTAATCAAAGTCACACATCCTAGTGACTGATTACTTTTTTGTAGTCACATTTATGCAAATTGCAGCTCAGGATATCAAAATCAGGGTTATAGAGTGGAACTTGTTAGCATTTTATAGGCATTACCCTGTGTCACGTGCTACCAGGCATATCAACCTTTGTCCTATCAATGATCAGTTTTTAAATATTGCTTTTATAAACTTAGAAAATTGACAGAATAGCAGGTTTTTCATTAGCATGAATTTTCTAAAGGGTATGAAGTCTGAAACTCAAATGCCTATCATTATTTTCTGACTTTTGTCATTAATGATTTGCCAATCATCTGCCAGAAAACCAACAATTTATGAGGAGCAGAACCAAAATATGAGGCAAAAATCTGGACAGTTGAGAGGTATGACTGGAATGAGAAAGAGATTCAGAAATATGTTGGGTATTAATTTATTGATGATTCAGGAGCAAAAGAATGGCACATATATGCACCTAGCTAGTGCAGTGAAACAGTGAATGCTGGTCTCCTGCATTCCAACAACATACTTTGCCTACACCTTGACAGTTGTATAATACGTGATAACACATTATGTTGTCAACACTCCATCCACATTTTAAAATAATGTGTAAACTGACTTGTTAATTGCTTCAGTTTCTCCAGCCCAAATGGGTTACAGTTAGTAACTGAAAGTCACAATTTTTAGTTGCAGTAACTGATGCTGCTCTTCTGGGTGAGGATGTTCATTAAGCCGTTATCCAAAAGTAGAGTAGTCAACACCTTTCTGTATTTTTTTAAGTTGGGGTACTTTCTTCCCAACTAAGTGTTAACAAGGCCTAATTTGAAGGTTAAGTCACATTCTGAGTACACATGCAGGCTTAAACCTCCAATGCTTACATACAGCATTCTTCTGGAGTAGAGTTGCTAGTCCTACTGTTTGGGGTTATTTAATAAGGTCATTTGATTGTTTGAAATGCACTTTTCAAATCTGGGTTTGATGTCGATCAGTTACTTAAGACATATAAAGGGTGTTTAATGTGGGTATGCTTACCAATAGTGACAAGATTATCGCCTGTCGTTTAGAACGCCTGTGAGCTCGTGCCCATCACTGAACGGTGCCACATATCTTTGGGTACCGAGTGGATGTAGTAAAACTGAATGCAGTTCTATTATTAATGCATTCAGTGGATGAACATACTCAGTATGCCGTTTGAACTGGATAAAGTTCAACTTTGTCTAGATGCCCCTGTCTTAAACTGGTTTCAACTGACTGCTATAAACTTGAACAACTAAAAACATTCAAGTGTCTAACATCTGACTGAGCTATTTTTAGAGGAACCATCTTTATTGCGTTTCATATTACTGGGAAAGATCATTTAGGGAGAGACCCAGTCGGTGTTACAGAAACCTGAGCAAGTGTTGAAAGAATAGACTAATATATAAGATGTAAATAAGGTGGTGGGCAATCAAACAGAAATTGTTATGGGGGTGGTGGTGGTTACCTTACAGAAACAAGACCAGTGTCACTGCATCCTCCACTCTGCTCACTATATGCTGTACAGTTGCTAGAAATGTCATTCAATCAAATTCAATGTAGTATGAGGAGTCCGACCAGGAAACCAAAACAAAAAAAAAAGGCAAAGTTTAACAGACACAGTCCAAGCCCTATTCCGACGGGCTGGCAGTCTCCCTTATGAACCTAACAGCATTGTGCATGCCCTGCACATGATGACATCTGCAACTTATAAGAAAAAAATTTAAAACGTCAGGAATTAAAGAGAGCACTCTGGAATTTGTGGACCCTTGTTATTTGGACCTCAAAACCGGAAAATACAGAGGAATTTGGTATGGTTGAGAGGTATGTTCTGAACATGTACAAATCCATGAATTAGTTAAGTGGGCGTTGAGGAGGTTTTTAAAGGTTAATTTCTTGGTTGTGTTCCTAATGTTAAGGGCAAATTGTTCCATGTTTTGGCAATGTAGTTGGAACACAGGGAGTCGCCAACACTGTTTTTACTTCTGGTTATGTTGATTAGTGATTTGTTACTGAATCTTAGTATACATTTGCTTGAGTACTGGTTTAATATGTCTTGTAGCACTGGTGTTTTTTTAGGTTGGTAAATTATTTGGTGGGCCACTGTAAGTTGGTTAAGGGCATGCAAATTTGGTAGTTCTAACCAAGATAGTTGTTTAAGAGCCTGGCAGTGATGAAATCAATAGACAAGTTTAGTTGTGAATTTGGCTATTTTGTTGTAACAGCTCTTTGATTTAGTTGTCTGATTTATTTAGGTTAGTGAGAATGGGGGAAGTGTAGAGAAGTGTTGAGACTGGATGTGTTCTAGCAATAATAGTCTTAGTGTTATTGGTAAGGTATTTTTTACACCTGTGTAAAGTTCAGAGTTTTTTTATGTACTTTATAGTTTGGGCAGTGTGTAACTCAAATTTCATGTTTTGATCAATGATAATACCTAAACGTTTGGTTTGGGTTACTAGTGTAATGTAATTATTGTTTCTTGAAGTAATTCTGAATATGGTGGTGGGAGCAGTGGTTTTGCGGGATGAAACAACAGTTAAGTTTTGTTTGTGTTAAATATGAGCTGTGAATTGGATAGCCAGGATGTTCATCGTGTTACCCTGCTGCAGTCATCACACTTGGGTTATCCTGTCGTCAGACGGTCCCGCAGTCGGCCGGAATTCCAAAGTCTTGGTCCGGCGTCGGTTGCTGTCACCTCTTCCCTGACGTCAGTGCACCAGGGGTATATATAATGCAACCAACGCCATTTTCTTCTGTCTTTCTTGCCGCGCGGTGCCCGAAGCAGAAGCAGTTTGCAAGTGCCGGTCGGCTGACTCCTGAGATTTTCGAATTTGAATTTCAGACCGAAGTCTTCTATAAAGCTAAGTACCCCGTTGAGGAAACTTTTCTTGCCTCAGACCAATGTCAGAAAAAGTTAACAATTGTATTTCTTGTGGGAAGCAAATACCTCATAAGGATTTTCATTCTTATTGCATACCTTGCCTAGGCCCAGACCACGACGTCACTTCTTGTCGGTTTTGTGCTAGGTTTAATAAGCGTACTATTAAAAGACGCTTTGATTTCACACGACACTACTTCGGTAGGAAATTTAACTACAACATGCCGTCGGAGCAACCGACTACCAGCGTGCACAAAAAACGCAGGGATAAGGACAGGCAGCCCAGGCCTAAGCCAGATTCCGAGGCCTCAGCTGATCCCTGACTACCGCAGATCTGGAACCCGAGACCGGTACGGAAATTTTGACGGAATGTACCAGGCCAACGCAGCCTTTTACTTCAGGCCCTTCCAACGACTTTGCCTCAAAAGACGTCGGTGCTACAGAAACTCCATCAGTTTCTGAAGGCATTTTCAGACCGACGACTCTCACCATTAAAACGTTTTCTAAGTCGAAGACTCCTTCTAAAACTAAAAGGACTGCACTTCAGTCTCCTGTTCAAGGCCCTATGCCTAAGAAACAGATGCTCAAAATGGCTGAAGATTTGATTTCTTTAATCAGGGGTTCACAGCCCCCTCCAGACAAAAAGCCTAGACAAGGGGAAGATTTTGCTTCCTCTGATCAAATGTCCATTTCTTTAGACTCCTCTGAGGACCAAGACTATTCCTTCTCTCCTTATGAAGATTCTGATGCTGAGGACTCTATTCCCTCAGCTTCTTCTCCTGAAGACTACTCCTTTGGGGAAACTTTACACACTATGAGGGAACATTTTCACTGGGAAGGTCAAGACTACTCTGATTCAAAGAAAAGGCTCAGAGAGTTTCTTTTACTCCCCCAACACAGACCACTTGCCATCCCACCAGTTTTGGACATTGTGGATGATGTCTATTTAGAATCCAGTTTCAACCCAGACTCTCTACCTCCTGCTCCGGCTAAGCCTGACAGATACTACAGAGTGCCTGATTCCCACAATTTTTTTTACAAAAGCCCAGTAGCTGACCCAGAGACTATCTCCCAGGGTCCCAAGGGGGATAAGGCTTCTATGGCTAAAAACCCAGTACCTTCTGAGAGGGATTCCAGAGCACTAGACAGGTGGGGGAAAAAGGTTTACACCTCAGCCACACTAGCTATGAGGGCACTGAATTGTCAATTTCATATGCTTAAGTATCAGCAATTTCTAATCTCTCAGTTAAAGCAAAGAATAACCACTCTCCCTCCACAATCTGAATTGAAAGAAGTACAGGATCTGTTGCACGCCACTGAGCAGGTGGGTAAACATACCTTACAATGTGGGTTTGATTCTTTGGAGGCCTCCTGCAGAGCAGCTGTCACTGGGTCTGTTATACGTAGGCATGCTTGGTTAAACGAACAAACTCTGCCTGATCATGTTAAAGCAAAACTACTAGATGCTCCCTTACAGCAGGATGTTCTTTTTGGAGTTAAAGCAGAAGAAGTTTTAAAGAAAATGGAAGATAAGGCAAAATCTATGCAGAGTCAAAGATTTCCTACAAGTACAACCCCCTCGCTTCAGCAGAAACTGGCCAACAAAAAATTGGTCCTTCCCAGCCACTGACAGACCGCAGAGGGGTAAATACAGATGCCCAAGGGGCAGAGGACAACCACAAGCCCAGTATAAACCTCACCAATGGGGCACTACAACACAGAAGGGAGGAAAAGACAGGTCTCAATCCACCAGAAGGCAAACACAATGACTTGCACCTCATCTGGCCAAGCAATACTCTCTTGGCAGCCCCCTTGGGGGGAAAACTCGCACTCTTTGCAGACAACTGGCAGATAGTCAAAAAGGACAAATGGGTCCTAGACATAATTTCATGAGGATACAGATTCCACTTTCACACCTTGCCAATAAAAAGAGGAATGCCAAACCTGCCACAAATTCAATGGGCAGAGACACAAAAGCAAATTACAGCTCTCATGGACATGAGAGCCATTCAACTGGTACCTACTCGAGAGCAAGGTCAAGGATTTTACTCAAGACTCTTTCTAATGCCCAGAAAGAACAATGCCTGGAGACCAATTCTGGACCTTTCAATTCTAAACACTTACTTACAAGTACCCAAATTCAAGATGCTAACACTACAGCAGCTACTTTCCCTGTTGGGCAAGGAAGCATGGCTAGTAACGTTGGACCTCAAGGAGGCATACCTGCATGTCCCTATCAGACAAAGTTGCAGAAGATACCTCCGTTTCATTGCAGGTTCAACCCATTACCAATTCTCTGCACTGCCCTTTGGCTTATCTACTGTGCCCAGAGTTTTCACAAAATGCCTGGCACCAGTAATTGCATACTGCAGATAAAGAGGAATTCAAATATATCCATACCTGGACGACTGCCTTATCCAAGCAGAAAGCAAAGACATTCTCTTACAACATCTGGCCTTTGTAAAGCATCTACTAAACTGCCTAGGGTACACAGTAAACGAAAAGAAGTCAAAACTAGTACCCTGACAAAAAATGACATTCCTGGGTGCCAGCTTAAATACAACGGCCCAGAAGGCTTATCTTACGCCAGACAAGCAACTACAACTGACTCAATATTTCAAGACAATGGCAAAGACCCAATTAACTGCAAGAAAAATTCTGCAGGCTTTGGGCTTCATGGCATCTTGCATACTAATAATACCATTTGCAAAGCTGCATATGAGGAAATTACAGTGGTACCTAAAAAGCGTATGGTCTCAACACAGCCACAGCTTGGACACAATGATACCTCTCATTCCCTGCCTACAACAGGAATTTCTATGGTGGTCACAGGCATGTCACCTCAACAAGGGTCAGCCTTTCACCTTGCCCCCAGCCAGGCAGACTATCACAACAGATGCTTCAGGCTATGCCTGGGGGGCACACATGGCAGGACAGTGCATTCAAGGCCTATGGACTGCAGATCAAAGAAATCTGCACATAAATCAAAAAGAGATGCTAGCTGTACAGAAAGCTCTGACATCCTTCAAGGATCTATTACATCCAGGACAACTTGCAATAAAGACGGACAACACCACAGTAATGTGGTACATAAACAAACAAGGGGGTACACATTCCTACCCTATATGCAGGCAAGCAATGATCTTATGGAACACAGCTCTGGCCTACCAAGTCCAGTTACAAGCTCAATTCCTGCCAGGACAGAAGAACACATTGGCAGACGACCTCAGCAGAAACATCAAAGATCCCCACGAGTGGAAACTAGATCCACAAATATTTGCAATGATAACTCAAAAATGGGGCCTTCCAAACATAGACCTGTTTGCCAGTCCTCAAAACTACCAACTGACAAAATTTTGTACAAGGACATTCCACCATCAAGCTTGGAAAGTGGACTCTCTCTCTTTCATTTGGAAAAACCTGACAGCATATGCCTTCCCTCCATTACCTCTCCTCACAAAGGTTCTTTTGAAGGTCAAAAAGGAGAGACCATGACTGATTCTCATAGCCCCAGACTGGCCACGCCATCACTGGTACCCGCTATTGAAAAATATGGCCCACAGCCCACCATGGATATTGCCTCAAATACCCCATTTGCTCACACAACAAAACAATCAGATTCTTCACAGCCAGCTCAAAACGTTAAATCTGGCTGCATGGCAAATCAACTAAACATCCAACCAGCCCCTCTTTCACAAGCAGTTCTGGATGTCATTCTGGAAGCCAGGAGGCCAAGCACCAGGAAGGCTTATTCGGACAAATGGAAAAGGTTTTGTGCCTGGAACCAAGCTAAAGGCCAAGACACAATTCAGCCTCACATGCCTCACATTCTACAGTATTTAGCTGAGATGTTGCACAAAGGACTTTCCTTTTCCTCAGTTAAAATCCATGCTTCAGCTATTTCAGCTCACTACAACACGGATCCACCTTTATTTTCACATCCTCTTCTAAGGCAGTTCCTCAGAGGGGCAAAAAACATTAGACCACCCAGGAGAGCTCCTACACCAACATGGGACCTCAACTTTGTTCTGGAAAAACTAACACTACCTCCCTTTGAACCAGCTTTCTCTGCAGATCTTCAGTTCCTATCATGGAAGACTGCCCTGCTCCTAGCAATAACTTCAGCTAGGAGAGTCTCAGAGCTACAGGCACTAATGGCAGTGGAACCTTTCCTCATTTTTCATCAAGACAGAGTTTCTCTATGAACTAATCCTTCCTTTATGCCTAAGGTGGTTTCCATTGTAGCTTTAAATCAAACCATCCACTTACCCACCTTCTTCCCCAATCCACAAAACAAAGGTGAGAGACTCCTGCATTCATTGGACATTCACAGACAGCTTCGTTACTACTTGGACAAAACTAAGGCTTTCAGAAAAACTGACCAGCTCTTTGTATCCCATGCTACAGCTTCTCAAGGGAAGGCTATATCTAAGCAAACCATTTCTAAATGAATAGGTCATTGCATACATTTCTGCTATACCCATCATGGGAAACCAGTTCCTGCTACCATTAGATCCCACTCTACCAGGGCAACAGCTACCTCTACAGCCTTTCTCAGGGGGGTTCCAACCAAGGAAATTTTAGAAGCTGCAACTTGGAGTTCAGTACACACCTTTACCAAACACTATCACTTACCTCTTTACTCTAAGTCCAGGGCGGGCTTCGCCACTGCAGTTCTACAGGGCCTTATTGCCTCCACTAACCCTCTATGATACCTCCCCCCTACCTTAGCTTTGGGATTCAACCCAAGTGTGATAACTGCAGCAGGGTAACACGATGAACATAGAACAGTTTTGTACCTACCATAAATGTAGATGTTCGAGTGTTCACCCTGCTGCAGTCCAGGTTACCCTCCTTCCATCCCCTCTGATCTACTGGCAAAATCTCTTCTATGCCTTACTGATGTATTTGCTTATAGCTGAAGGGATTTTGTGTTTGTGCACTGTTCACTCCATTTGGTACTAATTCTGACCACCTTTTTGGGGGCACCTGACATCTGAGGCAAGAAAAACTGAAGAAAATGGCGTCGGTTGCATTATATATACCCCTGGCGCACTGATGTCAGGGAAGAGGCAACAGCAACCAACGCCAAACCAAGACTTTGGAATTCCGGCCGACTGCGGGACCGCCTGATGACAGGATAACCCAAGTGTGATGACTGCAGCAGGGTGAACACTCGAACATCTACATTTATGGTAGGTACAAAACTGTACTTTTCTACTGCAGTAAAAGATTTTTGTGTTATTTTTTGAAGCTGCTGGAGTTGTGGGGCAGAACAGATTATGGTCGAATCGTCTGCATATTGGACTAAGGTGGCATGTAGGGTTGCAGTATGAAGGTTAAATATGGTGAAAAGAAGTGGTCCAAGTATAGAGTGTTGAAGAACTCTTAAAGTAATGAGAAGAAATGGAGACAGGTTGTTTTGCCATTTTACTGCCTGTGTGCGACCTGATAAATAGTCTTGGAACTATGCAATAGTGGAGTAGCTCATATTAATTTTGGATAGTGCAGATAAGAGTTTATTGTGGGAAACTGTGTCAAAAGCCTTAAAGAAAGATGGAGGAAACAAGTTTACCTTCATTACGGTGATTATTAATGGTGTTGGTGAAGCTGATAAGGGCTGTAGTATCGCAGTGATGAGGGTGAACACCATGCTGAGTATTTGCCAGACGTTTATTGTGTAAAAGCTGATTTAGAATTTGTGAATGTATGCATTTTTCAAGGATTTTTGATAAAGGTGATAAAGTGGTAATAGGGCAGTAGTTTGGTAGTTCTCCTTTATGTAGTGGTATTATATAAGATGTTTTCCAGGGGGGGGGGATACAGAGGTCTGAGATGGACCGATTGATTGGTATAGATACTGGAAATGAAATGGCATAGGCTGTGATTTTGAGGAATTTAGAAGGTAAATTATCTGCTGCAAGTGTAGTGGGTTTGAGTTTACATAGGAATTTGTTTTATAGTTTTTGTTGGGCTTGGTTGGAGGAAGAAGTTAGCGTTATTCTGGGTTGCGGGTAAGAGATTTGGAGGTAGTGAGGAGCAATTATTATTTGTGAGGTCTAGGATAGACTCTGTGAAGTATTTATTAAACTGTGTGGCAATATTATCAGAAGAGTTACTTGCTGAAGGGTAAGGGGTGCCAGTTTTGCCTGGATGTAGAATTTTATTGATGGCAGATGGATTTATATGCCCTCACAAGTATTCTTCTTCTCATTTTATGAGTAACTGCTATTTGGTTGTTTGTAACCACCTGTTTTTGCTTTTAAGCCTTGGATATGACTTATTTCTTCCTTGAAAAAAATATCCAGTTTCTTTCCTTATCCATAAGTTTTAGTTCAGGCTATCACAGCAATAAAGATTGTGGAAAATGCTCTAAAATACATCTCAGTGTACTTAGAACCTCATAACAGCCCCTCAGACTCACAGCTTGATTAAATTATTTCTTCTATAATTATTACATTACAATCTTGTACAGTTAAGATATGTTGAAAGGATGTAGTAAAAGCAACAAGTTAGATGAAATATTAGAAAAGTCAAAAGTAATCAGAATAATATAGGGAGGCAAGGATGGGAGGAAGATGTGTGTGACAAGGGAGCAGTAGACATTGATGGGGTATGCCATGCATCTCACAGTAGACAGTGACGGGCTATACCATGGATCCCACAGTAGACAGTAGACAGTGATGGGCTATGCTGTGGATACCACAGTTGACAGTAGACAGTGATGGGCTATGCCATGGATCCCACAGTAGACCATAGACAATGACAGGCTATGCTATGGATCCCACAGTAGACAGTGATGGGCTATACCATGGATCCCACAGTAGACAGTAGACAGTGATGGGCTATGCTGTGGATACCACAGTTGACAGTAGACAATGACAGGCTATGCCATGGATCCCTTTGCCCTAGGTATCCATATCATTTAAAACTGCCCCTGCAGTCACTGTATATGGCATTTCAGAATTGGTGCTCCCAGACAATAGCTTGTAAAAGGGGTGTTTGTATATAAAAGCCTTTTTTGTAGGAGCTGGGACTCATCAGGATAGTTGTTCATAGGACAAAGTCCCCCCCCCCCCCACACACACACACACACACATATCATACCTCTCAACCATGCCGAATTACTCATTTTTTACCGAGTTTTGGGGTTCAAATGAAGGGGTGCCACGATTCCCTAGTTTTTTAATTTCCGTGGCTGTTGGAGCTGACATCATCATGTACACGATGATGTCAGCTCCCTCGGGGATTCCAACCTGCGCGATGATATCATCTCCCTCTACCAGCCTGTCGGAATTGAGCTCAAGGAGCTCATGCATTTCCAGCTGGCTGCTGCTTCAAAATGGGAGCGGGAATGGCTGGCCTGGCTGCAGCGGAAGAACATGTTGGATTATGGGGAATAGAATATAAGGAAACTACGGATGCGATGCCACTGCTGCAAATGCGAGCCAGAACAGCTGTTTGGAACTGGCTGTGAATGCGATGTAGAATGGTAAGGAGTGTGTGTGTGTGTGTGTGTGTGTGTGTGTGTGTGTGTGTGTGTGTGTGTGTGTGTGTGTGTGTGTGCATATGCCAGAGGGAGGAGGGGGAATATTTATCTGTTCTATCCTTGTATCATTGTAGAACATGTATTCTGTTTTTGAAATGCTAACAACATATATTACAGGATCTCCAAAGGGTTTCTGCTGAGCCCTTTATAGAGAGAAGTGGGTTTATGTTGTTTTCAAACACTCTATGTGATTAGTTCCTGTGATATGATCCATACCACTAAGGTGGTATTTCAAATTAGAGCTCTCTAGAAGGTCCTACCACTGCAAGTTCCCTACCCTCAATACTGCAGTTGTGGGTAGATTTACTCATTTGTTGACAAGAAGTCTTTTAGCCTGTTGTCAGTTACCTCAACTGTTTCCTGTAATTACAACATACACTTTGTTGTATGCTTTCATGGCTGAAAATAGCACTTAATTATACCCCATGGCAAATTTTTCATTGCATGTTATCTATTACAGAATACAAAAGCAGAAGGTAAGAGAATGAAATTCGAAGGTACAGGAAAGAACTTCTGTTAGTGAAAGGGAAAGTTAACGGCTGCACCCCAGTTTTAGAAATGCTTTAGATGCTTAAAGTGTTAATATGAGACACAAGGCAGTTTGATTAGTGCAATATGTCACAGGACAGGGAGAAGCAAGCATAATTTTAAATGAGGTGTAGTTGTTGTGTCTTTCGGCTTTTTCCGGTTAGGGGCCGCCACAGCAGAACTCCGGTCCGCTAATGATTGGTAGTTGATTTTTACGTGCCGAGTTACCAGCTCTGACGCCCAACCTTCAACGAAGGTATGCCCATTAACACATGTCTCCATGCAGAAGACGCTCTAGCTGAGAATCGAACCAGACAGCATCTTACTGTGAGGCAACAATGCTACCGCAGCACCACCACCGCGGTAGATACAAATATTACAAAGAGAAGAAGTAAACCAACATTTGGATACTATGGAAACATATGCGGTAAAGCAGCAGGCATCAAAACATGAAAAGATGTTAGATATACACAAGTAAGTGTACAGAGGATTAAAAGGAAATTTACAGAAGAATTAAAACTACAGGTTTGCAGTTACCATGATGAGTTTCATGACAATCCTACAAATAATACCTCAGAAATTAGGAAAAGGGAGAAAACTTTCTCTCTAAGTGGTGTCATTATCTATCAGCATTTGTATACATCTCTTTCTTTCTTTCTTAATGTTATTCCTGAAATCCTTGCACACAGCTTGTATAGGGCTTTTCTCAGACAAAAAAAGAAACTTGAAATGTCTTTCCACCAAGACCCTTTAATGTCCGCAGCACCATGGAATATAGATATTGGTATGAAACTGCAATAAGCCTAATAATGTAGAAACAATTTTCTTGGTATCACTATATAATTTTCATTGTACTACATATAAACAAGGACTATGCAAAGCTAGCAAAAATAAAGAGAAATATAACAGATCACAGCATAAATGGTAGAAAAATAAACTCGACCAAAATATAGGCAATGCTAACAAAACAAGTAACATTCTTAGAGAACACAGTTTGTTTGTGTCTTTCGGCTTTTCACGGTTAGGGGTCGCCACAGCAGAACTCTGGTCCGCTAATGATTGGCAGTAGATTTTTACATGCTGGCTTGCCGGGCCTAATGCACAACCTTCAACAAAGGAACGCCCATTCATGCATGTCGTCACACAGAAGACGCTCTAACTGAGAATCGAACGGGCAACGTCTAACTGTGAGGCGACAACACTACCGCAGCACCACCACCGCAGTATCTCTTAGAGAATACAGTACAGAACAATATTTATTTAAAATTAGAGGTCAAATAATTCCTTTTATGTTGCTGAATCAAAACAAGCTTCCCACTCCAACTTCCCATCTCCACCCCTTCTGTTATTGGTCAATGCAAGTTAGCAAGTTATTCCGGAACACCTGTCTTTAGATGATTCATTTCTATAGGTAAAATATGGCTTGTCTCCCAAAATTAATAATTCTGGCACAGAAATTAATATCCACCAGTTTCTTCTAATAATATTCTCTGTGTCCACAATCATTCTATTAAATGTTGTTATATAACTTACTTTAGGGTGTATATTTGTGGTATACCTCACAGGTGAACTTTCTGTCACTATATCACTAAAATATTTCTACGGATAAGTAGGTTAAACACAGAAAATGATAAATGTGTAGAACAAATGAGGCAGTTGGACGATTTTAGGAATAGAGGGTATGAAAAGGAAACGGTATCTGGAATAATGATGGAAATTTTTAATAATAGAATGATAGTTGCTCCTCCATATTTTAGACTTTAAGGTTAATACTGCAACAATTCCTTGTGATAGATATGGCACTGTACCTTGTTACAACTGTAGCTGTTGCAGTAGTATTTGTAACTTGTCAGCATTTGAACACCCAATAACTAAGTACAAGTTTAATATAAAACATCAAGCAACGTGCAATACACCTTTAGTGGTATACCTGAGTACATGTGTGAGATGCACATGTTTTTATGTAGGAAAGTGCTCAAGATGATTGAAAGAATGAATAATAGAGCACAAGTCAGATATAAGGAGGAATGTACTAACAAATGCTCTAGCTAGACATATAAATGAATATGGCAATACACATGCCTTTAACTTTAATGTATTGGAAGTTATTCAAAGGAATATAAGAGGAGGAGACAAATAATAAATTAGACATTGCTGAGTATTGGTGGATTAGTAGATTAGATGCTGACAAGTTTCCCAGTTTAAATAATATGATAACTATAAAACCATATTTAGTGGAGAAGTAAATGCAATATAAATGACATGGGAGTATGTCTTTTTAAAATGTTTGCATATTTCTGTTATTGTAAGTAACGCAATGTTTTACTTGATTAATGACTGCTAATTGAATTTGATATTTTATTGGCTGGCTGTGTCATGTGCTACTATGCAATGAAGGGTATAAAATGTATTGTACTTTTAAATTAATTGTAATGATAACTGAGGAAGGGTATTTCTGAAAGCTTTTATCTTGTATAATAAATCAAGTGTTTCTACTACTGTGGACTTATTATTCAATGAGTTTATTTATAATCACAATGTGCAGTGAGGTGTTGATGTTAGCAAGAGGTTTTGGTCTTGTTGGTTTATTCACTAAATCAGATTAAGTTGTAAAGACAGGAGGCACTGCCATATTTGGAGAGGATTTTTTTCACCATCACTTTAAATTGATGTTGCCACGTGGGATGCTACTATTCAGCAAATGGTCTTCATATGTTGCTTTAACACATTATTTCCTCTGTGCAACATAAAAGGGAATGGGGGGTGTATGTGACAAAGAAAAAGATTTTCAGTCTTGTTACCTAAAGTTTTTTGAATGACAATCTGATCTGGAGTAAATTTATTTGTTGAACAGTTTTTCCCAACTAGGGGGTGAGTCATTAACTATACCCCCCAAAAAACACACACAACTGGTTGTTTTGGTTTCCTAGATATTGAATAGTAATTTTTAAGGCTTTGCCATTATTTCCATGTATAATATGTATAATTCTATTTAGCCAAACTTCTTCAGCTATACACTACAACTCTCTTTAAGCCGGTTATTTATATAAGTATTATCTGGAACTTTTCTCCAGGGGCATCAATCAGCTTGAGTATCCTGCTAAACATATAAACAAACAAATGCAGCACACTAATGTACAGAAAAGTGGGTTTTATTAGACCAATGTCTTCTAAAACTCACTAACCAGTTTTACCAATCAAGCTTTGTTGGTGAGATCTGCTTAACAAGCCAAAATCAACTGTTTATATAGGCTAACACTTCTATGACATGATTTCTGACCCAGTATGCAAAAACATCCTGTTCATGTTTAATAAACAATTCAAAAAGCACAGACATCCAACTAATATAAAGAAAATGAAATACAATAAATAAAATTAGAAGTTAAATGCATTGAAACACAGTGGCTGAGAAATGATAGCAAAACTCATCATGCTTTAAGAAGTCAGCTGTGTTACTAGACTTTCTAAGTAAGAGAGCCAAAAGCATTCCAGTGATATATATTAAAGATGGACATAAACTGCCATAGTCATGAACATTTAACACCCTGCTATGACTAATGTCTTGTAAAGGCAGCATATGCACGGAAAACAGTAACAGATCCAGAAAAGAACCCTGTGGCAGACCACATACTGAAGGAAAGGGTGAAGTGGCATTAACACCAAACACGATCTGTTGACTTCAACCATTGATACTGGAAGCAAACCACTATTTAACATGTCATTATGGTAGAAGGTGTTATACAATGGTAAAGCAAAACATCATGGTATACTGAGTTAAATGCTGGAGATATTTCTAAAAGGATGAAGATGAAATGACAACATTGATCTCTTGTTAGGAGATTGTTATGTACCCTAACTAGGGTGGTTTCAGTGCTATGACACAAACTAACACTGGAGTGGGCAGTAGATCTGCTCAACAATCAAAACAGAATCCAGTTGCATATCAAGTGATTCCTCAATAAGCTTTCTAATAAATGGTAGGTTTGGGAGAGGTCTCTAATTATCCATGTCATCATGATCCAACCATGCTTCTAAAAATTGGAAGAACCTCTTTTAAAAGTGAGGGACAATGTGGCAGTCTAGTAAAGAATCATATCTGATACATCCAAACAAGATGTTACAGGCTTGGTTGGGCAAGGATCTAATACAGGTGTGGTTGAATGACTCATGAAGATCACTGTAATAAACTTACTGAAGACTAAAGATAGTAGTATATCTGCTTGAGGCAAGCTTAAAGTCTGAATATCCATTAGCAAGTTCAGTTTCTTCAGAAGTGACAAGACAGGATGGGCTACTGAGCCTCCCTCCATCCAGAGCAGTGCCTCTAGATAGTTTGTCACTTTTGGGATTTTCTGATCTAGAAATAAAGATTTCTTTTAGGTAACCCCAGCTTGGCAAACAAAATAACATTTATCTAAAAGAAGCTTCTCCTCTAGCAGATGATTGTGGCATAATATCTTCTCTTCTTTTACCTTCATCTTGCCCATCTTTGATCATAGATCTTGAGATCATACCACAGTTCACATGCCACTGGATGGATGCATCAAACACAACCCGGGGTTAAAAAATCGAGAGAGGACAGCATAACCTTGTTATAGGCCTCAGCAGCCTTGTTAACATCCACTACACTGAAATTCTTTAAATGCAGATGAAGTACCAGAAACCAGAGAATAGTGTTGTGCAACTCAGGTTCCTACATGCCATCAGACTCTAATCTGTAGGTACCATCCTAGCTAGATACACCAAGAAAGAAATGAGGTAGCTGGCTTGATGGTGCCAAGGGATATGGAGTCCTGACTGCAACCCAGTTGACTGGATTCAGGTATTTTGGAATACTGAAATTTCGATAATATGGTCTTGGCCATATAACATTCGGTATTTCAGTATTTTATTATACTGAAGTGAAACCATATATATATATATATATATATATATATATATATATATATATATATATATATATATATATGTGTGTGTGTGTGTGTGTGTGTGTGTGTTTGGGCCTACTTCTAAATTTCAAAGTGTCAAAACTTCGAATTGGTTATGGGCGATGCCATAAGATTGAAGTTTTAAAATTTTGTACCATTTAAATGGAGATCACCATACAGCGCGGAATGGTATATTTACCATTTTCCTCACTGTAGTGTGATCTCAGAGTTGGTATACTTAATTAGCAGGGGGTCTGGGGGGTGCAAGGGGGCTTGCAATCCTGCAAAAGCATACAAAAATAATATTTTTTATTTATTTATTTAAATTTTGAAGTTTCAAAACTTTGATTTTATGGTCTTAGCCATAAGAAATTCGAGGTTTTGACACTTCAAAATTTAGAAGTAGACCCATATGTACAGGAAAGGGCAGTAAAAGGACTGCGTATTGGGCATGCCTACAGAAGTTGTCAGACAAATGCCATGGATGAGTAGTCACCACTGCTGAGGAAGGAGGGACATAGGCTTAACAGAAGCACCCCTCACCACTGTGCCCCAGTTCCACTAGCAAAATTACTCTCATATACTAGAGGACAACCACATCCTTGGACCCACCCTGCAGTGTCATCTACACCTGCACCCAGAGCCACGAAGATGATGATACAGCAATTGCATAGTGGTATATCTCTGGCCCAGTCCATTGCTCATAAATGCAGACAAACACAAGCAGACATCTTAACAGTCTGACAGCAGTGGATGCATTTGATCCCAGCCAGTGTCCACTGAGACATGGTCATTTCATATGTTGTATTGCCAGAGATGAGGGGTGTACAGTGACTGTGCTGTCATTCATCACCATGGAGAAACCTGAATGATCTGATGCAACCAAAGTTGCTCATGATAGATGGCACATTTCCAAAAAAAGTATTTGTGTGCAAGCAGCTGTACTGTATCCATGGATAGCGTTGCTTTGCTTAAGACTGTATGAAATACATGCCTCTCATGGTGTCTGTCATGAGCCGTAACAGTGAGGCTGCATATGCCCTACTGTTTGACAAACTGTTTGAAATGACTGAGGGTTTGCCCAGTGCCTGCAGGTTAAGTACATTATCTGTGACTTTGAGAATGCTGCAAGGAAAACCACTGAGCAATACTTCCGTCAGGCACAAGTTAAAATATGTAATTTCCACACTAGCAAGTTCATATGATATCAGATGTAGCAGTCCTACCTAACAAGGCTTTATGGTACAGCTGTAGGATTTGCTCTGTAGGCACATCTAATATGGGCACTGGCATACATTCCACCAGATGGACAAGATGCAAGCAGTCTGCTTCTGTGATTATTGCATGATAAGCTGTCTGAAATCCTTTCTTTTTTTGATAAAAACTATGTGATTGGCAAACGTAAGAAATAAGGCATATAATATACCCTGCATTCAGTCCTGTATATTCCATCCAGATATCCCATTTTGTTCTGGAGCATTCATGATCTTGTGGAAGATATGTTGCCAATTGCAGGGCTGTGTCATAGAAGTAGCACAGTTTGCAGACACTTCTCTGTGTATGGTTGAATTAATACACGAGTTAGAAGAAACTGGTTTTACTTTGAGGAGCTGAAGCATGATCCATTGTTCCAATTATAAAAGTACAATGTGCAGTGGAGAACAACATCTGGCAGTGTACTACATACCTCTCAGCTGTCCCTGATTTTGCAGACTGTCTTTGAATTTCTATCATATGTTCTGTTCCTCATGGAATGTTTGAATTTCTACCATATTGCTAAGAATTATAGTTAGTCAATAATGGCAGAGTTTTATGCTTGTTGTTCAAAAAATGAACTTTGATACAAAACCTTTTCTATTTATTTTTTAAGTGAATTAGGGTAATATATAAAATTGCCTCTTATTTGGACCTTTGCCCCACCATTGTTTTTGGCTTTGTCTAAAACTCTTGATCAAAAAAGTTTGGAGGTATTTTGCTCCACAGAGGGAGAAAAATGACTGAATAGAGATTATAAATGAGAAACACATGCCTGCAGTCTTGCTTCCCATTTAATAGTAATAATAGTGAAATGCTATAATCTGCAGTAAATCACTTTGAAGTTTCGTTCGGTTTGCTTTTATGTTTTCTGAATTGTGTATGGGTTTGCTTTGATATGGCTATCCCTGCAGAAGTGTCTATATGGCAGAAGTAATACATTATTTATGTGCATGCATTCCAGCTATACAAAATGTACACATTACTTTATTCATATGAGTAGATCTGGAGGCAACTCACCAGTAGTTTGCACCTGTTGTTTTAGTTATGATTCAGCTGCTGAATGCCCTGCCTTTTCTCCTCCTCTGTTTGTATTTTTTTAATTTCTGTCATTACTTTAAACTAGGGCTTATGGGTAGATAGTCATTCTCAGTTTTAGATTTACAGCTAGATGATTTAGAGTGATTCTGGTTCTGTGGCCGTTGTAAGTGCTGTTTCATTCACTCCAATGAAGCGCAGGAAGTTTGCACTGTAACTTCCAATGGGCGGAGCTTAAGCCTTTTGCTAGAATCAAATTTTATCGTCACATTTCAAATAAATATTCATATCTCTGTAACCATAGAGGTCATGAAAGAAGTATAAATGGCAAACCATTCAGCACTAATTATTTTTACAGTGGTAGTATTCTTTAGGTTCTATGTCTTAAACTGAATTTTATAACTCACAGTAAAGACAATAACTGTTACATTTGTAATATTTTGTAAACAACTTACAATATCACAGCAAACGCTCATGTTACACACATACTGTCAGCAGCATTGTATTCCTCTGTGTTTTGTGGTTGTTGAGATAATTAGAAAAATGTGAAAACTATATCTATATAAATTACTATCATAAAAAACATCAGTTAATATCTCTTAACCTGCACTAGACAGAGCTGAAATATTAATGCAGTTGAGTTTTCCACTGTGTAAGTTTTAAGATGAAATATTTTAAAACCCTGTACATAGCATGGCTTTGGAATTATTGATGCAAATATGAACAAGCAATATTTGATGCCTAGAGGCATCAGTAGGATAAAATGCAGATGCACCTGGAGGCATCACTCGGATGTAATGAGTTAAGGAAGCACAGGGACACATATAGAACCAGCTACAGATGTCCATTTTTAGATTAATGCAATGTGTCTTTGTTGTGGCTGTTTAGAAGCTTGCCTTTGTAAAAGGCTAAATTATGTATCTGGTTTTTTGGGGAGGGTATTTCCTGTAAATATATTTACTGCATATATATTAAACTTGCAGCCAATATTTCTTCGGATTAGAATCTATATCTTGATTACCAGCTAGTTTGACTGAATTTGACAGCTACAGTAGAAAATATTATTTATTTTATGCATTGCTGGATGCAAGGCACAAAACTGTGCTTATGCTAGGCAGCCATGGAAAGGGCTTGTCAGTTTTTGTGATCCTTAACAGGAGAGAACACTGGCCTTACTGCTTATGATTTCAGTAATGAAAGTCATCACTACCAATTCTTGAACCCAGGACCCTGTGTACTATAATCACAGCAACATACCCATATACCATCTGATGACAGTGCTTCCACTTGTTTGTAGTAATGAAGATCCCAAACTGAGCTACATTGCAGTGCTAGTAGGGTACTTTCCAGACTTGGAGAAACTCAGTTTTTAAATTTTCACACTGCTACTTTTACTTCTGTCCTTGTTTTCATCTTGTATAGTACAGGATAAATGCATTTTTCTTCCAAGGACTCTAATTTTTATTCTCTCTCAGCTTGAGATACACTGTAACAGAGCACCTTCCCACTGAACAGCTCAAGGAGTATTGTTGTAACCCCTGCATAGTATAGTAATAGCATAGATTTTCAAAGGGTGAAAACCTGTGTATGATTCTTCTTGTACAATGTCATGGGAAGTCTAAGTGCTTTTACCCAGATCGATTTTCAAACTAATTTCCAAAGAAACAGGTAACCTAGAATATTAAATTCATAAATTAAAATTAAACACAAATAGTGCTGAATGTTCCACTTATTAAATTTAAAGTTAACTGGTCAGACAAAAATAAACATGCATAAAACATGGACAAATGTCTAATAATTCAAAATTCAGGGCAAAGCAAATAAGTATAGCTACGAAGATGATCATCGAAAGTTTTGAAATGTCACTGTATAATACTAAAATATGAAATACAGTGTTACTATATGTAACTTTCATAATAATGCAATTAATAAAAGCAAAACAATGACACTTGGCCTAAGCACTGACAGCTATAGCAACAGTATTTAAGTTAAAATAAGCAACTAATTAGATATAATATTAAACAAAGTTGGAAACATTTATACATCAAATTAGGTTTCAAATCAGTAGAATTTCAAAATACAGCTCAAAAAGCATCTGTAAAAATTAAACATTGATGTCTATAACAGGAATGCTAGATGGCTATAGTAAAATAATAAATTATTGATTAATATATATTATTGTAGTTGTAAAGTGCAAGGGTACAAGCCTTAAATCCAGCACTACTGGCACCAGTTTATATATGATGGTCAGGGACTATGGTACCACAATCTCTCCACTGACCAACAAATAATATCCAATGTGCGGTTGGCCATAACAGTGTAGGCAAATACACACTGCTGTCTTAGGTTAAGACCATCACATGCCACATTGAAATAAACCAAGGCAGAAATCCACATTTGCCATTTACTCTTATTGCTATTCACCCTTCATATATTATCTGGTGGTCTGTGGTTCAGAAAAGGAGAGCATAACCCCTAACCATCAGGGGTCCCCATCAGTTCAGTGAAAAATCACTTCAGAGAATGGCATTTTCAGTGCACTTACATTGAACATGCCGTTCATCTAACTGGTCATACTAAGGCAGTAGTACAGTGAGGATCTGGACATTTGCCCTTTCCTCACTGTAGTGCGATCTCAGACTTGGTATATATAATTAGTGGGAGGGGGCATAGCCCCCCACGAGTACAATTCAGTGAATGGCATTTCCAATGAAATGCCATTCACTGATGTGTCACTTCGATGAAGTGACACAGACCTGACCATCAGGTATAAATTGGTGTCAGTAGTGCAGATTTAAGACTTGTACCCTTATAATTCATGATACCTATTGCAATGGCTTGGAAATGATCACAGAAAATGTCATAAATTGATACACAAATTGGAAAAAAAAATGAAATAGACAGCAATACTAAATATAGGTTCATAGGTAAGTACTAGGCTATCGGCCCGAGGGCCTACGTAAGCCTAGCCAACAAGGTTCCCATGCTTATGCCACCCAAGAAAGTTATTTTCCTGTGCCACTGTCTAGCAGAGACACAAAAGTGATCCCCAGGGTGTATTTCCCATCCACTCATCAAGATTTTTCTTGAAGAGTGCTAATGAAGAACTTTGCTTGACAATGATGGGTAGCCTGCTCCAGAGTAGGGGAAGTCTCTGAGACAGAAATCTATCCCTCCAGCATGTCCTGTTTATTGTGGTGACAAGGTTTAGGTCCCTAGACCATGTAGCTCGGAGGGATTGGGATTTCTTTAGGTGTAGCATGTCCAACAGCTCTGGGTTTGACATAGCTTTATATGTTAGGCAGAGATCACCTCGGAGTAGGCGATATGCTATGGAGTAAAGCTGGAGTTTTTTGAGACAGTCAGTGTAGAGCATCTATTTGAGGCCAGTAATCCTCTTTGTGAGGTACTTCTGTGGCCTTTCCAGCTGCTGCAGATGTCTTGTGAGGTACATTCCAAAAGGGGCATTGTACTCTATAATGGGTCTAATGAGTGTCGAGTAGAGTGGAACAACGACCTCTTTTTTCCTGGATGAAAACCCTTTTATGATGAGGTGTGCCATGTAGAAGGACTTCCTGACTACTGTGGCGATGTGACTATCAAAGGACAGACTACTGTCTACCTGGGTCCCAAGGTCTCTTATCACACATTCGGTGTTAAGTAGACTGCTGTCTATGTAGTAGTTCATGGGTACAGAGTTTTTACCAAAGGGGATGACAATGCACTTTTTGGCTTTGAGCTTGAGGCCATGGCTCTGACACCAGGCATCTCTCTCAGCAAGGCCCTTCTGTAGGATTTCCACATCATTTGGGGACTCAACTATGGTTCCTAGTTTGCAGTCATCTGCTAACTTCATTAGCCAGAGGCCTGCTGTGTTAGCCTGTACTTCAGAGAAGTAGATATAAAAACAGGAGAGATCCCAGGACTGAACCCTGTGGTACTCCACTTGAGACTGGTTTGAGGTCAGATTTGGAGTCTGCAACTTTTACAATGTGGGTTCTGTCAGTGAACCAGTTGGCAACCCATCTTGTGACGTCGGGATTTATACCAAGTTTAGTGAGTTTACCTATAATTCCAGAATGGGGGATGATGTCAAAAGCCTTAGCGAGGTCAAGATAGGCTGTGTGAACCACCTTACCCTCATCTATGGCTTTGGTGACTGCCTCAAAGAAGTCAATCAGGTTCAGGAGGCATGATCTCCCTTTCACAAACCCGAACTGGGTGGGATCCAGAGTTTGGAGGTTACCAATGCCTTTGTTTATGAGTTCCATGATGATACGTTCCATGGCCTTGCAGACCAGGCTCATCAGGCTAATAGGATGATAGTTCCCAGGATCAGTGGTGGCTCCCCCTTTGTGGAGTGGGATAACTGTTGCTGTATGCAATTCAGTGGGCACAAAGCCTGATGTGAGGCTATGATTGAACATGGTGCTTAGGTGGGGAGCCAGTTTGTTCTGAAGTTCGTGTAAAATGCAGCCTGGTCCCATGGATGCTGTGTTTTTGGCTTTAGATAGTGCAGCTTTTACCTGCGTAGTTGTGATTACAGGGACTCTGCATTCTTCCTGTATAGATATGGGCCCTTTAGGGGGTGGGGGTGGGGGGGGTAAAGTTAGCACTGAACCTATCTGCCAGGATTTGGCAATATCAGTTGGTTCTGTAATTTTCCTGCTGTTGTGCTGTGACTCAGAGCAGATCTGGGTGTTGCCATTGAGATTCTTGACATAACTATAGAATGCTTTGTGGTTGCCCTTAGAATCAGTGGTGATTTTGTTTTCATAGCTAGCTTTGGAGGATCTTATAAGGGGATCTCAGCTTCTTAATGAGGCTGGCCAGGGAGCTCCTCCACTCATGGGATTTTACTCTCTATTGCAACAACAATTTCTTCCTTCTGTTGTACAGTTTGTTTATGGCAGGGGACCACCAGATTGGCTTCCTTTTTTTGGAGGATAATGTCTTGGTTCTGTTTGGGATAGCACGATCCATGCACTCGTGTAAGTGCTTATAGAGTGCATTTGTGTAGGAATCAGCAGTCGTAACTGTATTGTCCATCTGCATGGGTGTCATGACGTTCGCCACTTCTGTCTTAAGAAGCATTAAGTTGGCTTTGGAGAAATTTTTTACCATGATTTCCTTAATGGGGGGTGGGGACGGGATGTAGATATCAAGGGTGATTAGCTTATGGTCAGATTGGACCAATGAGGAGTTGACTTCAGGTGTGGAAAACCAGTCACTCATGTTGGTAATGACTAGGTCTAGGATGTTGCCCCTGGTGGGGGCAACAATATCCACCTAAGTCCCTAAAAACACCATCTTTATCTTGTCCATCATCAGGTACTCAGAATCCTGATTAAAAGAGGAACGCAATGAAAGTGCACAATTCACAACAAAATAAACCCAAATCATCCTGTTCTAGGTATTTGTGGTCATAGAGGAAGTTCCTTCAAAATTGGAACTAGGTGACAGACCACAAGGAAAGAAGAAAAGTATTATCTTTCACATTCTCAAAGCTACCAGAAAAGTTAAGAATTATGCTAGCCAGTACTTAAAACATCTACAGTGGTAGCAATTGCCATTGTAAGTACACTTTTCCAATTTGTATACCATTTTATGACGTTTGGTTAGAAATACTCCATCAACTAACATATCCAGAGCTTCTTACCACCTAAAACATTATCAGTCATCCATTTGCTTGTCCACTACTAAATACAATTCTACACATCTATGTTCTGCACATCCATGTTCTACACATCTGTGTTCTACACATCTATGTTCTACACATCCATGTTCTACACATCTGTGTTCTACACATCTATGTTCTACACATCCATGTTCTACACATCTGTGTTCTACACATCTATGTTCTACACATCCATGTTCTACACATCCATGTTCTACACATCTATGTTCTACACATCTGTGTTCTACACATCCACGTTCTACACATCCATGTTCTACACATCTATGTTCTACACATCTGTGTTCTACACATCTATGTTCTACACATCTATGTTCTACACATCTATGTTCTCCACATCTGTGTTCTACACATCTATGTTCTACACATCCATGTTCTACACATCTGTGTTCTACACATCTATGTTCTACACATCTGTGTTCCTACTCACTCATTATTATCAAATTTTAACAAAAACTTCTGTCTACACACCTATCGAATCTGCTGGGTATTGTCATACCATATTGCTAAGGCCTGGAACTTCTTACCTGTATCTTTCAGGTCAATACCCTCCCATTCAGTTCTCTAACACCATTCTGAAAGAATTCCTAGCCAAAACCTGGCTCTGTTCTTGCTCAACCCAGGAATAAGCTTTATCGTTAAATATGAACAAGTACATATTCATACCGTATACCTCTTTACTCTCCCTTATTCAATCAATTTCTTTCTCTGACTCTATTTAAATATGCCAAAACCCTGTTTTTTCTCACTCTCTGATTTCATATTTCAATTCATGTTTGTATTATACTAACTTACCTTTAAATTCCCTAAAATGGCTAAAATTAAATCTTTTGCGATAAAAGTTGTATCTATTTTAACTAATGTCACATTATGTCTAATTTGAATAATTGTAGATGTTTCTGTATTATTTTTGAAGATTGTAAAATTATTCTTCTTAAAATGTTTTTGTAGTACTTTGGAGCTTTTCTTCCTGGGCCTCTGCTGAAAATAGACTCCTACCCAAGCATACTATCACAGTAATCAAATGTTAACAAATAAATAAATAAGGTATTACTTTCTTGCCAAACATCACACAGTCATGTGCAAACTAGCAAAGGCTCACAGTGCCTAGATCAAAGCAATAGCTGACAAGAAAATCAAATAATAAGTAATGAAGCAGATAAGTAAAAAAGTTCATTAGAGTCAGTTACCACCATTTAGGGTGGCCATGGTGGTGCAGCGGTTAGCGTTGCCGCCTCACAGCAAGAGGTTCTCTGGTTCGATCCTTGGCTGGGGTGCCTTCTGTGTTGAGTCTGCATGTCCTCCCTGTGGTTGTGTGGGTTTGATCCGGTTTCATCCCAAAGACATGCTGTAGGTGGTTTGGACACTCTAAATTGGCCCTAGGTGTGAGTGTGTGTGTGTGTGTGTGTGTGCGCCTTCTGTGGAAGGTTGGGTGCTGGACTAGCAAGTCAACACTGTAAAACTCCATTGCCAATCATGAGCAGACAGGTGATCTGCTGTGGCAACCCCTAACTGGGAAAAGCCAAAAGAAGAAGAGTCAGTTACCACCATTTAAAAATGTAACATTCATAGGCTGCATTACACACACACACACACACACACACACACACACACACACACACACACACACACACACACACACTTGTATAAGGGTTAGCATTGTTTTATAATTTTTTGCTCTCAACAGCTGAGTATGAGCTGCTCCCGGGGTCTATCCTTATGTACCAGGTCTACCAAGCCAGGCTAACCCCCCTCCCCCAATTAACTTCAATATGCTCAGTGCTGCTGAGGTGATCAAGACACTTGGGGCAACATGATAATGGTGCCAAAGAGTATTTTTCCTATTTCCTCTTCCTAGAAACCCCTGGTGGGTGGGACAGGCAATGGACATCAGCACTACTCCAGCAGTCACATTCGCATTACCCATCCCACCCCTGAGGCACATATACATAGTTGTTTCCCCAATCTTTATATGGCGAAATCAGCTGTGTGAATCTTCCCTAACTGTGTGCCGCCCAGGATGGGCACTGCCCCACCTTTTCTGCCTGCACCATCAACTCCCTGAACTACTATTTAAATACAGACTACTTGGTATGTAGTCAGCGTGTTATATCCGTATGTCACTAGCTCAAGCTCTGAAGGCTAGCTATTGACCTCAGAAGACTGCTCGTGCCATTTCCTGGGCATTTTCACCAATACGTAGTGAGTCAGAAATAGTCCTGTAGGAGTATCATAATTATGCACACATCCGTGTTGAAGGGTCTCCCCAGTTCTCACACCAGTATTACTACTCTTCCATATGCTCCCTCTTTTGTAGTAACGGTGCTCTTTGTGAAGGTTTTATTTAGTCAGTCATTCACCTGGCTGCTGTTGATACAAGTAGTCATTTAGATACCTGTATAATGAAGGTGAACAAGACACCCCCAAGCATACTTCCAAGCTTTATATCCTTCTAACCCTTTTACACATGCATTGCCAATTTTTTTTGTAGTCTTGTAATTTCCAGCTGTTTATATGTCAGCACCTTGCATCCAGAATGTTACATTCTTATTAGCATGTTAGAAGTCCATTCTTGTTACTCTGTCAGATGACAGTCTATGACAAACTCTAATTTGTCCTCTGTTGTAGGTTTTGGAATTCACTTTCTATACTGTCCCAATAACCCTCATGTGTTATCAGATTATATGTTGGAAAATCTCCCTATGTTGTTTCATTAATCTTTTTGTTTAGCAAAAAAAAAATAAAATAAACATCTTCCATAATGGCCAAACTGCAGTGAGGCTGGTTGTAAGAAGTTACAGCATTTAGTAACAACTTTACTTCATCTAGGCAATGTTTCCATCAGTGACATGGCCTGTGATGATGCTACATTCCAAAGTTAGACTTCTGGGGATTCTTCTCTAGAGATATAAAAGTAGGTGATAAGCTTTGAACAGAATCAAAGGTTAATACCAAGTCTATGACAAAGCATCAATAACGATCTTGCCTATCACCATTCCTAGTTTGTGCCTAACATCATTGATATAAATATTCCACCTGTTGTAAATATCTTAAAACTGTTACTTCACTGAGTATGAGACTCAACCTTATTTTATAATCCTGATAGTATCTGGGTAAGAGATACATAATGTCCCAGAGAAAGCACACAGTCTATTGCCCAAATTAAGTATACTGTGCCTTTAAAAGCTGTGTGTATGAGAGAGAGAGAGTGAAGAGTGAGAGCGATCCCTGGCAACAGCAGCAGTTAAGGGGTACCTGTCAGCTGCTTACCTTGACATACCTGGATAACCACCTATCCAAGCAGCAGTTGCTATGGATAACCACCTATCCAAGCAGCAGTTGCTATGGATAACCATCTATCCAAGCAGCAGTTGCTGTGTGATACACCTTCTTTTTTGCATCATCTGTATTGACAAGGAAAGATATTGCAAATTCTGTGTCATCATACTTTAAACATGAATTGCTGAGTTAAGCCTTGACTATGAAATGCATCAGCATACATCATTATAAAAAAGCCATTTCACGAACTGTTATCATTAAAACTCGTCAGCGTGAGTGGTAAGACATCCATTTGTATTCCAGATTTATAATAATATTGCATAAGGGCATACAGTGCAAGTGTTTATGCATTATTCCTGTTAAGCAATATTATATATATATATATATATATATATATATATATATATATATATATATATATATATATATATATTGGGTGCAAAATTCTTCCTCCCACACCATTAGCATATAGTACAGCAAGTTTGAGACATTAGGACATTAGGAGGAGGAACTATTTTACATCAAAAATATACATAAAAAAAATAAAATAGCACTTAAAAAAATAAATAAATAAGTAAGTAAAGCACAACAATTTTACAGAGAGCCCATGCTCTAAGCGCAATAATGCCCTCCAGGGTGTCTGTTAATGTGTAATTAGAGAATGGACAAACTGTACATCGGCATCCTGATTGGAGAATTAATGTTCATAGGTTCATAGGTGTGTACTAGGCCAATGGCCCTTGAGCCTTTACAAGCCTAACCCATAGAAGTGCCCTGGCATTATGCTGTGATCCCCACTGTTAACTTTCTATTTCCCATCCACTCATCAAGATTTCTCTTGAAAAGGGCCAGTGAGGTGCTCTGCTTGGCATGTATGAGAAGTCTATTCCATAGCATGGGGAGTCTCTGGGTTATGAACTTGTCCCTCCAGCATGTTTTGTTTATTGTGGTAATGAGGTTGAGGTCTCTGGAGCATGTGTTGTGGAGTGATTGGGTTTTCATTAGGTGTAACATTTCTAATAGGGTTGGGTCAGACATGGCTTTGTAAGACAAGCAGAGATTGCCTCTTAATAGATGATATGAGAAGGAGAAAAGCTGGCATTTGAGTCTGTCCATGTAGGGCATGATTTAAGGCCTAGGATCCTCTTCGTGAGGTACTTTTGTGGCCTTACCAGCTGTTGCAGGTGTTTTGTGGGGTACATGGCAACTGTGGCATTATACTCGATGATTGGTCTAATGAGGGAAGAGTAGAGAGAGAGATGATGACCTCTTTCTTCCTGGATGCAAAACCTTGGTAATAAGATGTGCCACATAGAAGGACTTTCTGACCACAGTGGCAATGTGGTGGTCGAAGGAGAGGTTGCTGTCAACCTCTGTCCACAGATCTCTTATAACACCTTCAAGTGTTCAGTGGGCTACCATCAATGTGGTAATTAGTGGGGACTGAGTTTTTCCCAAAGGGAATGATGACACATTTTTTGGCATTAAGCTTAAGGCCATGGTTTCAACACCAGTAGTTCATCTCAGTGAGGCCTTTATGTAGGATGTCTACATCACTTGAGGAGTTAATAATGGCTCCCAGCTTGCAATCGTCGATGAACATGGTCAGCCAGAGTCCATTCATGTTGGCCTGGACTTCTGAGAAGTAGATGCCAAACAAGAGAGGACCCAGGACTGATCCCTGTAGGACTCCACTCGTGACTGGTCGGCAGTCTGACTTGAAGTCTGCTACTTTCACACTGTGGGTTCTATCTGTGAGTCAACTTGCAACCTACCTAGTGATATAGGGGTTGATGCCTAGTTTGGTGAGTCTATCAATAATTCCTGAGTGGGGAATGGTATCAAAGGCCTTGGCCAGTTTGAGGTAGGCTGTATGAACTGCTTTGCTGTCATCCACAGCACTGATGACTGACCCAAAGAAGTCAACCAGATTGAGCAGGCATGATCTACCCTTCACAAAACCAAATTGCATGGGATCCCGAGTTTGGGGAATTCCTTATATCCTTGTTAATTAGGTCCTTGATGATCCGCTCTGTAGCCTTACATATCAGACTCATCAGGCTAATGGGGTGATAATTCCCAGGGTCTTTAGTCGCTCCCCCTTTATGGAGAGGGATGACTGTAGCAATCCGCCATTCTGTAGAGACAAAGCCTAAGGTGAGGCTGTGATTGAACAGGGCACATAGGTGTGGTGCCAGTTCACTTTGTAGTTCATGTAGAATATAGCCAGGGATATTGTTGGGTTCCATGGAAGCTGTATTTTTGGCTTTGTACAATGCAGCTTTAACCTGTGCTGTAGTAATGCTGGGTGCCTGGCATTGTTCCGGTATTGTGATTGGTCCTTTGTGGGGGGGGGGGGGTAAAGTTGGCACTGAATCTGTCAGCCAGTATGTTGGCAATATCTGTTGGCTCAGTATAGGTGGTACCATTGTGCAGTAACTCAGAGCATATCTGAGTATTTCCATGGAGATTCTTGATATAACTATAGAAGGCTTTGTGATTGTTTTTAGTGTCTGCTGCAATTCTATCTTCATAGCTAGCTTTAGAGGATTTGATGAGGGATCTCAACTTTTTGTTGAGGCTAATTAAAGGAGTTTTTCCAGTCTTGGGACTTCACCTTTTTCTGCAACAGTTTCTTCCTTCTGTTGTAGAGATTGTTAATGGCAGGGGCCACCAGACTGGCTTCCTGTTTTTGGAGGAGAGCATCTTGGTTCTTTTGGGAATGGCTAGTTCCATGCATTTTTGTACATGTTTGTGCAGTGCATTGGTGTATAATTTGGTGGTCATGCAACTATTTTCCATTTGCACAGGTCCCATGAAGTTAGTCACCTCTGTTTTTAGGAGCCCAAAGTCAGCTTTGGAGAAGTTTCTCATTGTGGTTACCTTTTCTGTTGGTGTGGGTGGGATGTGGATTTCCATGGTAATTTGCTTGTGGTCGGATCTAACCAGGGAGGAATTGAATACTGGTATTGAGCAATGGTTGCCCATGTTAGTAATAACCAGGTCAAGGATGTTGCTTCCTCTAGTGGGGGTAAGAATGACCTGGTCCAGCACAATGGAATTAATGAATTCCAGGAAGTGTTGGGCAAGTGTACTGGGGCATGCAAGGTATTAATGTTCAATTAATGCCCATTGAAAAATGAGTCCACCACTTCATGACAGCATATCAAGCCACCATGGAGCTCAGACAGAAAAAAAAACTAACCATCAACATTAATTTACACTATCTAAGCACCGCCTTTGCTGTTTAGTGAGTGTAAAAACAGAAAAGGTGTGTGTGTGTGTGTGTGTGTGTGTGTGTGTGTGTGTGTGTGTGTGTGTGTGTGTGAGTGTGTGTGTGTGCATGTGTATGAGTGTGTTTATGTTTCTGTCTGCATGCATGAAAGCAAAGGAGACTGTGTGTGTGTGTGTGTGTGTGTGTGTGTGTGTGTGTGTGTGTGTGTGTGTGTGTGTGTGTGTGTGTGTGAGAGAATGTTCTTGTGTGAGTGAATGCATGTATGAAACAGTGGAGACTGCATGTGGGAGAGATAGAGAGAGAGAGAGAGAGAGAGAGAGAGAGAGAGTGAGAGTGATCTTGTGCAAGTGAATGCATGTATGACAGCAGAGGAGACATTGTGTGTATATGTATGTGTGTGTGAAAGCAGAAGAGACTCTGTATGGGAGAGAGAGACAGAGAGACAGCCTGCATTTAAAGTGGAACCTGTGTGTTGAGAGACAGCCTTACAAGACTATCTGCAAATATATAGAGCTGACTATATTTTTCTGTATTATTCTGTGTTATAGAGCTAAATTGTTCCTTAGATATCTGTTGTCTTACTGTTCTGCAAATATACAGAGATCAGTATATATTTTTTTGATTTTATAATTTGCACTCTGATTCCTCACATCTCTGCTGAAACTGTCTTCCCCACCCCCCACCCCCACTCATTTTGGTTTCTATAGCTTGTGTGTTGTTAACTCAAGGTTCCCTTAATTTGACTTAATAGAAGCAGCCTGCATTTAAAGTGGAACCTGTGTGTTGAGAGACAGCCTTACAAGACTATCTGCAAATATATAGAGCTGAGTATATTTTTCTGTATTATTCTGTATTATAGAGCTAAATTGTTGCTTAGATATCTGTTGTCTTACTGTTCTGCAAATATACAGAGATCAGTATATATTTTTTTGGTTTTATAATTTGCACTCTGATTCCTCACATCTCTGTTGAAACTGTCTTCCCCACCCCTCATTTTGGTTTCTATAGCTTGTGTGTTGTTAACTCAAGGTTCCCTTAATTTGACTTACTAGCAGCAGCCTGCATTCAAAGTGGAACCTGTGTGTTGAAAGACAGCCTTACAAGACTATCTGCAAATATATAGAGCTGAGAATATTTTTCTGTATTATTCTGTATTATAGAGCTAAATTGTTGCTTAGATATCTGTTGTCTTACTGTTCTGCAAATATACAGAGATCAGTATATATATTTTTTGGTTTTATAATTTGCACTCTGATTCCTCACATCTCTGTTGAAACTGTCTTCCCCACCCCTCATTTTGGTTTCTATAGCTTGTGTGTTGTTAACTCAAGGTTCCCTTAATTTGACTTAATAGCAGCAGCCTGCATTCAAAGTGGAACCTGTGTGTTGAAAGACAGCCTTACAAGACTATCTGCAAATATATAGAGCTGAGAATATTTTTCTGTATTATTCTGTATTATAGAGCTAAATTGTTGCTTAGATATCTGTTGTCTTACTGTTCTGCAAATATACAGAGATCAGTATATATTTTTTGGTTTTATAATTTGCACTCTGATTCCTCACATCTCTGTTGAAACTGTCTTCCCACCCCTCATTTTGGTTTCTATAGCTTGTGTGTTGTTAACTCAAGGTTCCCTTAATTTGACTTAATAGCAGCAGCCTGCATTCAAAGTGGAACCTGTGTGTTGAAAGACAGCCTTACAAGACTATCTGCAAATATATAGAGCTGAGAATATTTTTCTGTATTATTCTGTATTATAGAGCTAAATTGTTGCTTAGATATCTGTTGTCTTACTGTTCTGCAAATATACAGAGATCAGTATATATTTTTTTGGTTTTATAATTTGCACTCTGATTCCTCACATCTCTGTTGAAACTGTCTTCCCCACCCCTCATTTTGGTTTCTATAGCTTGTGTGTTGTTAACTCAAGGTTCCCTTAATTTGACTTACTAGCAGCAGCCTGCATTCAAAGTGGAACCTGTGTGTTGAAAGACAGCCTTACAAGACTATCTGCAAATATATAGAGCTGAGAATATTTTTCTGTATTATTCTGTATTATAGAGCTAAATTGTTGCTTAGATATCTGTTGTCTTACTGTTCTGCAAATATACAGAGATCAGTATATATTTTTTTGGTTTTATAATTTGCACTCTGATTCCTCACATCTCTGTTGAAACTGTCTTCCCCACCCCTCATTTTGGTTTCTATAGCTTGTGTGTTGTTAACTCAAGGTTCCCTTAATTTGACTTAATAGCAGCAGCCTGCATTCAAAGTGGAACCTGTGTGTTGAAAGACAGCCTTACAAGACTATCTGCAAATATATAGAGCTGAGAATATTTTTCTGTATTATTCTGTATTATAGAGCTAAATTGTTGCTTAGATATCTGTTGTCTTACTGTTCTGCAAATATACAGAGATCAGTATATATTTTTTTTGGTTTTATAATTTGCACTCTGATTCCTCACATCTCTGTTGAAACTGTCTTCCACCCCTCATTTTGGTTTCTATAGCTTGTGTGTTGTTAACTCAAGGTTCCCTTAATTTGACTTAATAGCAGCAGCCTGCATTCAAAGTGGAACCTGTGTGTTGAAAGACAGCCTTACAAGACTATCTGCAAATATATAGAGCTGAGAATATTTTTCTGTATTATTCTGTATTATAGAGCTAAATTGTTGCTTAGATATCTGTTGTCTTACTGTTCTGCAAATATACAGAGATCAGTATATATTTTTTTGGTTTTATAATTTGCACTCTGATTCCTCACATCTCTGTTGAAACTTTTTCCCACCCCCCCCCTCCCTGTTCTTGGTTGTGGTTTAAATTTGGTGGCTTTTGCAGTGCCCGCCCCACTGTAGATTTGATCTAGGACACTCCCCCAGTCCCATCTCTTTACCGCATTCTACCTAATAAACCCTTTCTGCACTTGCTTTTAGTCTTTTTTTAATTTAATTACATTTTTTCAAACTGTGTTTGGACTAATATTGCTACATACTAAAGTGTGCCAGCTTGTACTGCATGTGAATTTTTTTACTACTGTTTTTGCTACTTTTCTGAAAAACAAAACAAAAAAAAATTGTAAGTCTGTTTCCTACCTTTCCTGTAATTAGTGTTCCAGATACAGATTTGCTGTTTCCAGGACTATTTGTAAGCTTCTGAGCCCCCCAAGCCTTTCTGTGTTGGAGGGAAACCTTCTAGCTTATCAGTGGGTGTGGTAAGCACTAGGTAACCTGTCTACCATATAAGGAATGGTTCTGGCCCAGAATTTGTAGTTATTGGCCATTTGGGCGGTCTTCCATCTCTCTCAACTTTCTGATTTGAAGGGCTGCATTTGCACTTGTTTCTGTCCTGTAACTCCTGGGCCCATCTCATTTGCTCACTCAAATTTTACTTTATTTTGCTTTTGCGTCATCTTAAAAGTACTCAATTGTATTTATTACTGCTTGGTGTAACTCATTCTAAGCCTTTTAGTTTAAGCACTTAGGCTTCAGACCAGTTGTTTTACATTAAGAAGGTTTGTGGTCTGCACTATAGTGGCAGAACAGGTAGCTTACATCCTTCTAAGTTGGGAACTGCTGATTGAGGGCTCAGTGTCTGTTATTCTAAAAGTGTATTAATTCTGGTATAAGCACTTGGGCTTCAGGCCAGTTATTTTACATTAAAAGGGTTTGTGGTCTGCACTCTTGTGGGAGGAGAGGCTGGATTCTGCCCTTCTGAGCTGGGAATTTCTGGTTAAAGGCTTATAATGCCTGCATATTTGAACTGTTTCTTACTGAAATTCGTACACCTTGTTTGCTGTAGCATAGACTAGATTCAGGCCTGCTGAATCTAGCTTTGTTTGTATGCTTGTTGTTTGTTTGCTTGTTATTTCCCTGAAACGCTAATTCCACCTAAAACGTGGCTTTTCAGCACTTATGTGGATCCCTAGTGATATCCGCATTGCTTACTGTACTTATTTCCTTGTTTCACTTGAAAGAAAGTTACTGTTTGTCATTTTTGAATTTAAGTTACCTGTAACACATTGCATTTAAGTTACCTGGCACTTGCTCAATAAAGCAATTATATAAGTCAGCACTAAAAAATTAAAAGCACTACACCCTCACAAACTCCCCTTGAGTACCTTGTTCCCCATTGGCCCTTTTTTTCAATTTTAAAGGAATTCCCAATACTATTCTAGCATGTCCAAAGGTCAGTTGTCAATCTCCTCTCCGGTCCAGCTGGTGAATCTGGGAATCTTGAGGCAATGTTACAACTGCCTCATGTACACAGACAAACCTCTCCTCCTCCCAACAAATTCCAACACATGTAAGAGATGCAACCATATAGCCATACTGGAGGCTAAGCTCTCTAAACTCAGTACTGGTGAAACCAGTCAGGAGGAGAAGGAAACCACACTCACTACAATTCCAGTCTCACATAGACCTACCACGACAGCAAACCAAACACATAAACACACAAAAACAAACTCGGAGGCTCTAAATAAAAATCTGCCTAAGCAGTAGAGACCTCCAAAGCAGACACCCAAGCAACCGCTACCACAAAACAAAACACATGCAACACATAGCTCACAAAGCCAGTGTGCCGAACAGTCACAGCCCTTAAGGCTAAACAACACACCTGATACACTTGTAATAGGTGACTCTATCGTCAGGCACACTGACGTCCCGCTCACCAGGCTGAACAAGGAGAAGGACACGGTGAGCTGCCTGTCGGGCGCTAGGATCCGCCACATAACACAAGCACTCAGGTCACTCCAAGGCAAGTACAAATATGACTCAGTCATTGTCCATGCTGGTGTGAATGACCTGAGACGTACCTCCCTGGACTACATGAAAAGAGACATAGAGGAGCTCTCTGAGCATGTAGCCCAGGCCGGTATGACCCTGACCTTGTGTAGCATCTTACTCTCACCAAGAATGATGCCACAATATGAAGACAAGATGATCAAATTCAACAATTGGCTTAAGTATTGGTGTCATTCAAAGGGGATACAATGCCTGTCAGCCTGGGATGACATGCTCGACAAGCCACGATGCTTCGCTAGGGACGGCTTACACCTGTCACCCCTGGGCTTTCGGATATTGGCAAAGGCTCTTGCTACCCCCATAGTGCCTTTTTTAGGCAAGGCTCAAAAGACAAACCCACCTCCATAGGTATCACAAGGAATAAGAAAGTAAGAGTAATGCTACTCAATGCCAGAAGTCCAAACCTCAAGATTCACACACTCAAAACTCTCCTTAGCATAGAGAACATTGATATCTGTGCAGTAACAGAAACCTGGTTCAAGGCTCCCAAGAGCACCCCAGCACTACCAGGTATACCTCATACCATGCTTTTTGGCCCCAAAACTTGGACCGAACCACAAAAGGAGGGGGAGTATCAATATTCATCAAAGATACCCACACTTCCAGGTTGGCGGCACAGCACGAAGCATCAGAGACTATCCATGTGCAGCAGTGGGTAAAACGGCCTTCCAGTTTATAGCCTGCTACAGACCACCCTCCCAAACCCAGGAACCCCACTTGGCCTTCCTGAGAACACTGGAAAATATGAAGGTCTCTCCAAACACCATTATATTGGGTGACTTCAACTACCCAAACATAGACTGGGAGCATTACTCTAGCTCCAACACCCTAGCCCAAAGGGTCCTAGAATTTATAAACTCAAATGCTATGGAACAACTTGTTACCACTCCCACAAGAGGGGAAAACATACTGGACCTGATCATCACCAACATGGGGACTCTATGCTCCAGACCAGAAGTGTATCCCTCACTGGTAAGATCAGACCATAAACTAATCTCACTGGATATTCACATCCCGACTCTGCCCCCTGCCCTGAAAACCACAGTGAAAAACTTCTCTAAAGCAAATTTCACACTCCTCAAAACTGAGATGGAATCCTTCAAAGCCCCCGGGCCTGTGGAAAATACAGCCCAGACCGCAGAATCCTTTATAAACGCATTCTATGAACACCTTCAGGAATGCATGGATCATGCAATCCCAAATAAAACCAAGACCCAATCCTCCAAAGGCAGACGTCCTGTCTGGTGGACTCCAGCCATAAACAAACTATACAATAGAAGGAGGAAGCTACTACATGATAGAGCAAAATCCCAAAAAAGGGAAGGCATCTCTGATCAGTATTAGCAAAAAACTACGGGCACTCATAAAATCGTCTAAGGCCAGCTTCGAGAGAAAAATTGCACAGGACACTAAGGATAATCACAAGGCTTTCTTTATTTATGTTAGGAACCTGGGGTGGAAATTCCCAGATATGCTCAGAATTAGTCCAAAATGACAAAAAATATACCGAACCCACAGACATTGCCAACATCCTAGCTGACAGGTTCAGCGCAACCCCCTCCCCACCAAAAGGGCAAATATCTATCCCAGCAGAGTGCTGCCCCCCCTGACATCTCAGATGCTCAGGTAAGAGCTGCCCTCTCCAAAGCAAAAAACACAGCATCAATGGGACCAGACGGTGTCCCGAGCTGCGTCCTACATGAACTCCAAAAAGAGCTAAACCCAAACATAAAACTACTGTTCAATCTCAGCCTTACTACAGGATATGTACCCAAAGAGTGGCGTACAGCAACAGTGGTCCCTCTCCACAAAGGTGGTGCCTCAATGATTCCTGGAAACTATTGTCCCATAAGCCTGACTAGCTTGGTCTGCAAAGCTATCGAAAGGATCATCATGGACCTCATAAATAAAGATATTGGGGACATACAGACACTGGATCCTACCCAGTTCGGCTTTGTTAAGGGCAGATCCTGCCTCTTAAACCTGGCTGATTTCTTTGAAATAGTCACCAAGGCCATTGACGAGGGGAAGGTGGTCCACACAGCCTGGACCTCGCAAAAGCCTTCGATACAGTACCCCACTCGGGCATTATAGATAATCTCACCAGCTTAAATATAAACCCCTGTGTCACTAGATGGGTTGCAAACTGGCTCAAGGATAGAACCCACATGGTTAGAATTGCTGGTGCCATGTCAGACTCCAAACCAATTACAAGTGGCGTCCCGCAAGGCTCAGTCCTGGGACCTCTCTTGTTCGGTATATATTTCTCGGAGGTACAGGCCAACACGGAAGGACTGTGGCTGACCAAGTTCGTAGATGACTGCAAACTGGGTGCCATAATCGACTCTCCAGCCGACACAAGCATCTTCCAAAAGGGCCTCATAGAAACAGACAACTGGTGCCAGAGCCATGGCCTCAAGCTAAATGCCAAAAAGTGTATAGTCATCCCCTTTGGCAAAAACAAAGTGCCCACAAATTACCACATAGGTGGTAATCCATTAAGTACGGAAGAAGTAATTAGGGACCTGGGGACCCAAGTTGATAGCAAGCTCTCATTTGACAACCACGTGGCCAAAGTGGATAGAAAAACATTTTATATAGCCCACCTAATCATGAAGGGATTCACATCTAGATCAGGGGAGGTCATCGTGCCTCTTTACTCATCCCTCATCAGGCCCATAATTGAGTACAATGCCCCTTTTGGGATGTACCTTACCAGACACCTGCAGCAACTGGAAAGACCCCAAAAGTACCTCACCAAGAGGATCAAAGAGCTCAAACAAATGCCATATGCTGCCCAGTTAAAGAAACTCCAGCTCTACTCAGTGGCATACCGCCTGCTCAGAGGCGATCTGTGCCTGACGTATAAAGCCATGTCCAACCCGGAATTAATGGACATGCTGCACCTCAGAAAATCCAAATCCCATCGAGCTACCCGCTCGAGAGACTTGAACCTCAGCACTGAAATAAATAGGACATGCTGAAGGGACAGATTCATAACCCAAAGGCTCCCTTCACTCTGGAATAAAATCCCAGTCCAGGTTAGGCAGAGTCCCTCATTGACTCTCTTCAAGAGGAATCTTGATGAGTGGATGGGAGATCGTAGGTTTAGGAAAAAAACGATGTCAGAAAGTTCATAAAGCTGAAAACACAAATAATCACCATAGAACGTAGGTTTACCCTGGGTATCACTTCTGTGCCACTGTTAGACCTGTGCCACTGTTAGACAGAGGCACGTATACTAACCTCGAAAAAGGGCATAGCAAAATTAATTTAAAATGGATGGCGAAAGCCAAACATACTCTGGCTAGGCTTATAAATGCCCTAGGGCAGATAGCCTAGTATGAACCTATGAACCTATGAGAGAAAGAGGATGAACTTTCTGCAAATTTGTGGTTTTACTTATTTTTTTTTTAAGTACTATATTTTTTTTATATAGTTTTGATGCAAAATGCTTCCTTCAACAGCACTAACATATACTACAGAAAGTATGAAAGATTGGGTGAAGAAACTATTTTACATCAAAAGTATATATAAAAAAATAATATAGTGCTTAAAAAAAAAATAAGTAAGCAAAACACAACTATTTTATAGAGAGCCCATTCTCTAAGCGCAATAATGCCCTCCAGGCTGTGTGTTAATGTGTAATTAACACCATTCTAGGGGTGTAGAGGCCCTCCACCTGTGGCGTCAGGCCTCATAAAACTCCTGGGTGGGCATTAATTATACATTAACACACAGTCTGCCGGGCATTATTTCTTACTTAATGCCCTTCCAGGGGTGTGGAGGCCCTCCACCTGTGGCATTGGGCCTCATAACACACCTGGGTGGGTGTTAACTACACATTGACACACACCTTGTTTGGCATTATTGCTTACTTAAAGTCCCTCCAGTGGTGTAGAGACCCTCCACCTGTAGTGTCAGGCCTCATAACACCCCTGGACAGGCGTCAATTACACATTAACACACACCCTGTTGGGCATTATTGCTTGCATAAAACGCATCAGCATGGTCACACAGACAGCAAACACAAAGTATCCCTCTGAAGAATGAAGAGCTTAAAAAGATTTTATCTCTTCATTCTGCCACACTTTTTTATAAGTGTGCAGAGCAAAGAATCTAACAGCTTTATAGGTTCATAGGTGTGTACTAGGCTAATGGCCCTGGAGCCTTTCCAAGCCTAGCCCATAGGATTACCCTGGCATTGTGTCACCCGACCATAGTTCCTAGGGCCTCTGTCGAGTAAAGCCACTGGAGTGATCCCTGGGGTGAATTTTCTATTTCCCATCCACTCATCATTATTCCTCTTGAAGAGGGCCAGTGAAATGTTCTGGCTGACATGTATGGGAAGTCTATTACATAGCATCGGCAGTCTCTGAGTTATGAACCTGTCCATCCAGCATGTTCTGTTGATTGTGGTAATGTGGCTGAGGTCTCTGGAGTATGTGGTGCAGAGAGATTGGGATTTCTTTAGATGTAGCATTTCTAACAGAGCTAGGTCAGACACGGCTTTGTAAGTCAAGCAGAGATCACCTCTAATTAGGTGATATGAGACACAGAATAGTTGGAGTTTTTTTAGTCTGTCCATATAGGACAAGTGTTTAAGGCCTAGGATCCTCTTTGTGAGGTACTTTTGTGGCCTTTCCAGTTGTTGCAGGTAGCTAGTGGGGTACATGCCAAATGGGACATTGTACTCGATGATTGGCCTAATGAGGGAAGAATAGAGGGAGACAATGACCTCTTTCTTCCTGGATGCAAAACCCTTAGTAATAAGATGTGCCACATAGAAAGACTTTCTGACCACAGTGGCAATGTGGTGGTCAAAAGAGAGGTTGCTGTCAACCTGTGTTCCGAGATCTCTTATAATGCCTTCCATGTTCAGTGGACTACCATTGATGTGGTAATTCAAGGGAACTGGGTTTTTCCCAAGGGGGGTGACGACACATTTTTTGGCATTCCGCTTAAGGCCATGGTTATTGCATCAGTCAGACTCATTGAGGCCTTTCTGTAGGATGTCAACATCACTTGGGGAGAGTTAATAATAGCTCCCAACTTGCAATCGTCTGCAAACTTTGTCCGCCAGAGTCCCTTCATGTTGGCCTGGACTTCAGGGAAGTAGATACCAAACAGGAGAGGACCCAGGACTGAACCCTGTGGGACTCCACTCGTGACTGGTCGACAGTCTGACTTGGAGTCAGCTACTTTCACACTGTGGGTTCTATCTGTGAGCCAGTTTGCAACCCACCTATTGATATAGGAGTTGATGCCTAGATTAGTGAGTTTTTCTATGATTCCTGAGTAGGGAATGGTATCAAAGGCCTTGGCCAGATCAAGGTAGGCTGTATGAACCACATTGCCTTCATCCACAGCTCTGGTGACTGGCTCAAAGAATTCAACAAAGTTGAGCAGGCATGACCTACCCTTCACAAAACCAAACTGTGTAGGATCCATTGTCTGGAGATTCCAGATATCCTTGTTTATTAGGTCCATGATCATGCGTTCCACAGCTTTGCATATCAGACTCATCAGGCTAATGGGGTGATAGTTCCTGGGATATGTATTCCCTCCTCCCTTGTGGAGAGGGATGTCTGTAGCAGTGCACCATTCAGTGAGTCTGTGAATGAACAGAGCACACAGGTGAGGTGCCAGTTCACTCTGTAGTTCATGTAGAACACAGCCGGGGATACTGTCAGGTCCCATAGAAGCTGTATTCATGGCCTTGGACAGTGCTGTTTTAACCTGTCCAGCAGTAATACTGGGTGCCTGGCAATCTACTGGTATTGCGATTGGTCCTTTGAGGGGGGGTGTAAAGTTGGCACCGAATCTGTTGGCCAGTATATTGGCAATATCTGTTGGCTCGGTATAGTAAGTACTATTGTGCAGTAGCTCAGAGCAAATCTGGGTATTGCTGTGAAGATTCTTTAGATAACTATAGAAGCCCTTATGGTTGTCTTTACTATCTGCTGCAAATCTGTTTTCATAGCTAACTTTAGAGTATTTGATGAGGGATCTCAACATTTTGTTGAGGCTGATAAGAGAGTTTTTCCAGTCTTGGGACTTCACCTTATTCCCCCTCAGTTTCCTCCTTTTGTTGTAGAGTTTGTTTATGGCAGGGGACCACCAGATTGGCTTCCTTTTTTTTGAGGAGAGTGTCTTGGTTCTATTGGGTTGGGTTGGGGGTGGCCAAGGTGGTGCAGCAGGTAGTGTTGCCACCTCTCAGCAAGAGGTTCTTCGGTTTGATTCTCGGCTGGGGTGCCTTCTGTGCGGAGTCTGCATGTCCTCCCGGTGGTTGCGTGGGTTTCCTCCGGGTGCTCTGGTTTCCTTCCACATCCCAAAGACATGCAGTAGATGAATTGGACACACTAAAAAATTGGCCCTAGGTGTGAGTGTGTGCCTTCTGTGGAAGGTTGGGCACTGGGCTGGCAACTCAACACTGTAAAACTCCACTGCCAATCATGAGCGGACAGATGATCCACTGTGGCGGCCCCTAACCGGAAAAAAGCCGAAAGAAGAAGAAGAAGAAGAAGTCTTGGTTCTATTGAGTATGGTGAGATCTATGCATTTGTGTACATCTTCGACAGTACATTGATGTATGATTCAGCAGTCATGCAACTATTCTCCATTCGCATGGGGGCCGTGAAATTAGCCACCTCTGTTTTTAGGAGCCCAAAGTTAGCTTTGGAGAAGTTTTGCATGGTGGTTACCTTTGCGGAGGGGGGTAAAGTTTCAAGGTGATTAGTTTGTGGTCGTATCTAACCAGGGAGGAGTTGACTATTGCTGTAGAGTAGTGGTTGCCCATGTTAGTAATGACCAGGTCAGTGATGTTGCTACTTCTAGTGGGGGCAAGAATGAGCTGTTCCAGGGCATTGGAATTAATAAATTCCAAAAAGCGTTGGGCAAATGTATTGGTACATGAGTAGTTTTCCCAGTTAATGGAGGGGTAGTTGAAGTCTCCCAGTATGAGAGTGTTAGGTTGAACCCTAATATTCTCCAGGGTGCTTAGGAATGTGGAGTGTGTGTCTTGGGACATAGTTGGGGAGCTATATAAGGCTACAACCTGAATCGCTGTCTTACCCAATGTTAGCTGTACCTGAAGTATCTCAGATACATTATGTTGGGCTACCAGTCTGGAGGTGTGTACATTTTTATGAATATGGAAACATCACTGCCTTTGGAGCTTCAGTCCAAGTTCTGGGGCCGAAAGGTGTGGAATGAGTTATAGCCTGGTACTACAGGGGTACTTTTTGCTGTCTTGAACCAGGTTTCTGTTACAGCACAAATGTCGATGCTCTCCATTTTGAGGAGTGCTTCAAGCGAGTGCATTTTGAGATTTAGACTTCTAGTGTTTATGACTCTGCTCCTTGCCAACTGACATTGTCCTCTGTTCACCCCTAGCAGATCTTATGGGTGCTTAACAAGCTTGTCTTTTTCCTGCAAATAGGACTATAATTGTGATGCTCCATGCAATGCACAGTAGGTCACTACATCTAGCAATGAAGGTAGTGCAATGTACAAACTTTAATATTCAGTTTCAGAATTAAAACAATAAAATAATTAAAATTTAAACGCAAATCTCTAGAGGAAAATAGCAAAAGTAATCCTAGGACAGCATGCTTATTTATTTCAAGTTTGATGACTGGTGAAGTCCACTGGGCCATGAAGAGCCCATTTTCAGTGGAGGCCTGGGGAGAAAAGTTCCAATAACATGTTACAGACAATTAGAATATACATTAATGTTAGGCAAAAAATATCATATTAAAAACATACATACAAAGAATAGCATAATGCAGCATAACAATATGCAGAGCAGTATAACATAATTGTTAAGATGGGCAACAGTATAATACAGACTAGGGAATAAACAGTCTTGAAAGGAGAAATACAGGTAATGAAATGCTGATGTTAGATGTCGGATGTCCAAAAATAAGTTTCATTTGATATAATGAGATCTAATAAGGTCACCCAAGGTGCAGTAGGAGAATGTCCAGTACTGTAAAGTGGTGACCAGTAAAGTGGTGACCAGTACTGTAAAGTGGTGACCAGTACTGTAAAGTGGTGACCAGTACTGTAAAGTGGGGTGTATTGGTAGTAATTAGAGGGTATGGGGGGACTTATGTAGGAGAATGACATGGACATGCCAATTTTGAGGATAGATGCGAGAACAAATGAGATTGAAAGTTGGTGTGATTAGAAATATTCCGAAGGGGGGAGGGAGAGAGTTCCATAGTTTAGCTGTGGAGCAGGATAATAGAAGTTGGTCAGAGGGACGTTAGGATTTGTAGATTTATAGAAGGTTATTAGTTTTCTGATCTGAGAGAAAAGTTAGGTATGTAGGGGTTAAGGTGGTAGCAAGAGATGGGCAGTTGGAAGGTTTGAAGATGAGCGTGTGGGCACTGGTAAGCTGAAGGAATTTCAAGTAGTTGGGGAGTTCGAGCCATTTCAGGGTAAGGAGTTTTTTCTACAGTTTCTTATATACAACAACATTTTGTGATGAAAATAAACAAGGTAAATATTGATTTCCTAGGAAATACAAAACGCATTCTGTTAGGATTATTTTCCGTGTGTTGAAAATTGCTATAATATAGCATTTTACTTGAAAACTTTTTTTTTCTGGAAGGGACACGGCCCAGTATCCACCTACGTCACTGTTGCTTCAGTGACAAGGCCTGCCTCCCTGAAGTTACCTGGGCCTGTTTCAGGGTGGACTGTAGTAAATTTGATAATATTGTGTACTGAAGAATTATTTGGAGTTGCTCGTATTTGTAAATAGTCTACAAGCAAGATAATATTTATTGCTAGCTGCTAACTGGATAATATGACAAGGTACATATTGACCATTTTATATATATATATATATATATATATATATATATATATATATATATGTGTGTGTGTGTGTGTGTGTGTGTGTGTGTGCGCGTGTGTGTGTGTGTGTGTGTGTGTGTGTGTGTGTGCATGTGTGTGTGGTTTAAGTCTTTTCTTTTGGAGAATGGAGTCCCAAAGTAGTTCTCTGACATTTCGGTGAGACGTTCACACTTTCCCCTTCATTGTGACAGGCCCACCATGACAGTGTCTGACGAATGATGCACACAAAAGGCAAGTGCTTTTTTTACCCACTCAGACATTCTGGATACATGATTCCTTTGCCTGTTGGGTTCAGAAAATGGAACAAATAAATAAAACTGAAAAAGTTAAGTAAGAATTGACAACATCAATATATCTTTATTAGCTGTACCTTTCGTCCTTCGTCTTATGTTTTAAAAACAGAAGTAATCTTGAAAGCTCAAGTCAGGCCTGGTGTCCCACCTGTGACCCAGAGGCTGATGGGACTAACAAGAAACAGAGTACAAAATATTAGTCCATGTAAAAATCCCCTTAGCTAGTAGATTTACAGGGCCGTCTCCCTGTCGGAGGAATAAAGAGACCTTGTTGAACTTTCAAGTAGTTTATTCAGTTAAGTGGTAGATGGACAAGTGTTCTTGTTCTGATTGTCATTAGAGGATGAGGTTTTACAGTAGGCATTCTGACTGATGGTCTAAGTCTCATTTTGTGTGTTAGACATTAGTGCATCCAGATTATTCACAACCCTTCAGTGCTAGTGTCCAGACTGGAAATGCATAGTATTAGAACTACACATGCATACAAGCACACACACGCACACGCATGCACACACACACACACACACACACACACACACACACACACACACACACACACACTAGCCTGAACAAACTACAATTCACAAGTGATGTGTATGCTGACAGATTATAGATATACAAGTATGATCCTGTGAAAGAATATACTTCTGAGCCTCTACTGCTGCAAACAACTTTTTTAAGAATTTTTTTTAATTAACATATTTACAACATATACACATAACAGAAGAAATTCACATAAAGGAAGAAATTCAACATCACATACAATGTTAGTAACCTTGATATTTCAGTAGCAACATTTTAAGGCTATCCCAACCACTAAGGTCTTAGTATGATTTATAGATCTTATTCTGATCACTTCTTTTTCAGTTTTATATAGTACTGCTCTTAAATTTGAAAACAGTTATTTTAATACAGGAACTGAGTTTGATTTCCAATTTTATGTAATAACTTTTCTAGCTGCTACTAGTAAGCTCCAGAAGAATTTTTATTTTGCTTTTACAGGTAAAGGAGGTGGAACATTCATAAGTATTACAGATCTAGTTAAAGAACAATTATCAGACTGTAACCCATTAAAAAACATACTTATCTCTTCCTAATATGTATTTATTTTTCACAATTCATAAATGTGTCTCCAGTTAACTTTTACAGCTTTACTACATCTCCAGCAAACTTAATAATTCATTTTTCTAAACTTAGAGATTTTATTGGGAGCAATAAACATTCTATGTATATATTCCCACATAAAATCTTTCCAGTATAAACTTTCACTAACTGATTTAAGTTCCATTTTTATTCTTACCAGATATTGAGTCACTCAATTGACTATCTAAAAAGTTCCAGAGTTTTGCATCAGAATTATTAAAATTATTTATAATTAACGTATATAACTTGGACAAGCTTCCTTTGTAGGTCAGTTTACCTTCAATGATAACATCCATATATTCATATAAAGGGGGAATAGTTTTCTGTTCCTCTTCACTTATATAATCTACAAGTTTATTTAATTTCTTCCTGATGGATAATATTAATGGCTAACAGATTCATCCAACTTATAATCTTTCATTAAATATTCTGATGACTTAGCTTTTCCTTTTTCAAAGCATTTTAACCATGATGCGATTCCATTCTTTTTTAATAAATTCATTTTAACATTGCTCTGAGTTTCCTCAAATGTAGAGGTGTGTGCAATAGGAAAGTACAACAAATTTCCATTTTGATATTTATGTAGTTTTAAAAATATGTTTCTTACCTGTTTTAAGAATTGATTTCATACATGCAGAGTCTGATGAGACCCTGGAGAGGTGGAGATATGCTCTAGAGAGAAGAAGAATGAAGGTCAGCAGGACTAAGACAGAATATGTGTGTGTGAATGAGAGGGAGGATAGAGGAATGGTGAGGATGCAGGGGTAGAGTTGACGAAGGTGGATGAGTTTAAGTACTTGGGATCAACAGTTCAGAGTAACGGTGGGTGTGGAAGAGAGGTGAAGAAGAGAGTACAGGCAGGGTGGAATGGGTGGAGAAGAGTGTCAGGAGTGATTTGTGACAGACGGATACCCATAAGAGTGAAAGGTAAGGTCTACAAGAGGGTAGTGAGACAGAGAGTACAGGCAGGGTGGAATGGGTGGAGAAGAGTGTCAAGAGTGATTTGTGACAGACGGATACCCATAAGAGTGAAAGATAAGGTCTACAAGAGGGTAGTGAGACCAGCTATGTTATATGGGTTGGACACGGTGGCACTGACAAAAAGGCAGGTGTCAGAGCTGGACGTGGCAGAGTTAAAGATGTTAAGATTTGCACTGGGTGTGACGAGGGTAGACAGGATTAGGAATAAGTATATTAGAGGGTCAGCCCAGGTTGGACGGTTTGGAGACAAAGTCAGAGAGGCATGATTATGTTGGTTTGGACATGTGCTGAGGAAGGATGCAGAGTATATTGAAAAAATATGCTAAGGATGAAGCTGCCAGGTAACGGGAAAAGAGGAAGGCCTAAGATAAGGTTTATGGATGTAGTGAGAGAGGACATGCAGGTGGTTGGTGTGACAGAGCAGGATGCAGAGGACAGGAAGAAATGGAAACAGATGATACACTGTGGCGACCCCTAACGGGAACAGCTGAAAGTAGAAGAAGAAGAAGAAGAAGAGTCTAAAGATTTAAATGGATTTCTTCCAAAGGCAAATTTTCTTAACTAGATGAAAGGATTCTTACATATTTCTAATTTATCATTTTTGATAAACTTGTAAGAACATAGTATAATCTGTTCCTGAATGGCTTAAGTTGAGTCTATTCAGAATATAACAGAGTTAAAATTTGCAGCACTAAAATAAGATTCTACATCTAGGAAGCTAATACCATGATATACCTGTAATCTTAGATGATTTCTATAAGCAAGTCTCATCTTTTTAGGATACTATAAAAATTAAATTAAAGTTTTTTCCATTTTCTCTAAAAGTTTTTGTCGGGTACTAAAGTTATTAAATGCAATATATATATATATATATATATATATATATATATATATATATATATGTGTGTGTGTGTGTGTGTGTGTGTACAAACAAGGAATCCATACTAGACTGGAGGATCCTTACAAACAACTCATCTACTGCCCAATACTTTGGTATACTACCAAATGGCCTTAGTGACCATCTACCCATATTCATAGTAAGACAATACCTCAGAACCACTAAAACAACCACCCTACATGAAATCCATAATTCAAAAAATTTAATACCTCAGCATTTCATTAATGCACTGAGGTATTGCAACTGGGCACTCCTTACAACCCTCAGACTAGACAAAGCAGTGGACTACTTCAGTTCCACCTTTTTAAACATATTAAATCAGATAGCCCACCTACGAACAATTTGAATAAAAAACAATCCAGCCCCATGGCTGTTTAAAAACACATGAACCCTTCTCAAACTTAGGGGTAAAGCGTGGGATACATGGTATCACAATAAGACCGATCACAACAGGCAGAATTTCCTCGAACTACATAATAAAGCAAAAAAAAAACAGATAAGGTAAAATAAGAAAAATCACTACACAGAGCTACAAGTGAAATCCACTAATCCCCAAAAATTCTGGGCAGCTGTCAACCAAGTTTTACAACTAGGCAAACCTAGTACCCCTACCCCAATGTCCAAGGAGACACTATAGAGATAGTTACCCAGTTCAGTGACTACTTCACTTCCTCCATCCTTAACCTAACTAGCAACAGCCAGACCAGCACTCCCCAACAGCCAATTAGCAACCCAAACTTATACCCCCCATTCACTCTCAAACCAGTTCCTACCAACGCAATATAGAAGCACCCGACTAAAATAAACCCACCACCCTGGCAATCGATAAACTCCCTGCAGAGTACCTCAAAACCGCTGCTAGTGCTATCGCTTACCCTATCTCAATACTAATCAACCAGTCTATCAATGAGCATACAATCCCAGCCCTTCGGAAAACCTCCTACATAACTCCCTTGCTGAAGGGTGGTTCCTCAACCAAACCTACCAACTACCATCCCATAGCAATCTTATCCCCTATCAAAAATCTTAGAAAAATGTATCCATTCTCAGCTGATGAAACATTTACTTACAAATAATCTCCTCACCAACACCCAACACAGCTTTCACCCATCCCATAGCACTACCACAACACTCATATCCTTCACCAACACTGTCAACGAACATAGGAACCTAGGAAATCTGGTGTCTGCCACCTTCCTCCATCTGTTCAAAGCATTCAGTACATTATCCCACAGCAAACTACTTATTATTCTAGCAGAACTCATTCTAAGCAACCCCTCCTTGCTCTTGTTTCAGAACTACCTATCCAACCGCCAGCAAGCAGTTAAGTGGCAAAACTCCCTCTACCTCCTTCTCCCAGTAACAGTAGATGTACCACAGGGATCCATTCTGGGACCCCTACTATTCAATATCTTTTCAAACACCCTGCAGACCACCAACCAGCAAGCTACAATAGTTCAATAAGCAGATGATACTACACTGATCTGCTCAGCTCCCAAACTCAATACACTCCAGACTATAATCCAAGAGGCCTTCTCCGATACTGAAAACTGTTTACAAAACTCTCAACTAATACTTAACCCCAAAAACACCCAGCTTGTGCTTTTTCACCAACCAAAACGATTGATTCTTCTCTTCTTTTCTCTATCAACTCTGCCAGTAACACCCAAATCTCCCCCACCATATGCAGAAATCACCTCTCTACATTGCTCCATGCATCCCCTGTATTGACAAACATTAGCAAGACAGACCTAAACAAACTGTCCATGTGCTATAATAAGATAGCTAGGTTCGCAACCAGCCCTCATTTTTGCTCCCACCACTGTCCCTCACTAAAACAACTAGGTTAGCTAGAGCTTACTAAACCATAACCAGCTTCACCATGGCTCATTACTTGCTGTACTACCCAAACAAGATTCCTGATGTCTCAGGCTTCGTCAACATTCATAATTGTGCTCATCAACTAAAATCCACCAACAAAGCCCTTCTTGAAGTAGCTAAGTGTAGACATAGTACAGGGCAATCCCTCCACTACTACACAGTTGCTAAAATCTGTAATTCTCTTCCACCAGACAACAGATAGCAAAACAGCACTCCCACATTTAAAACTCAATTAAAAGCCCACGTCAATCTGACGTGGCAATGTTATGTACTTGTACTGATCATGGCTAGCCCTACTACCACATTCAGATAAATCTTCCTCTACTGCTGCTCATAGGTTAAACTCATAACAAAACTACCATAACGTACTGTATTTTTAAATGAATGTATATGCTGCTAAATTCTGATTCTGCACAGATGTATATGCTGCTAATTCTGATTCTGCAAAGACTGCTCTATTTTATTGCAGAGGCCCTATAAGTAGCTAGTGACTTTACTGAATTTCTGTGGTAATATTTGTGTTTAAACTTTACCTGTACCTAGAGAAAGTGTATAATCAGAGCTCCTACTTGCTGCATGTTTTTATTGTTTAAATTGCACACACACATTGAAGAAGTGCTTTTATGACTTGAATAACTTGGGCTAGCTATACCTGAAGTGCTTTTACTGGCAATTTTCCAGTTGTACAATTGTGAACAATTGATTTAGTTTTTCTGTATATCTTTAAAATCTGGCAAGTGTTTAGTTACTGCATTGCTCTCTTGCTTAGGTTTCTCAGCTATAAATCGTAGTTCATTCTGAAGTATGCTACTTTACCCCCCCCCCACCAAACCTTTCTGAATGTATTATTATAAAATAACTGCCTGTTGTTGCCTTCATGCTTACCCTAGAATCTCTGCTTTTCTCTTTTCCTGGTTGAACTCTACATTTCCCTACAAAACGGTGTCTACAGGACTGCAATCAGTTTCTCTCAGCACTTAAACAGAGTAGGTTGTACACAAAAAGCATTTGTTAAGCTTTCACTTACAGTGCTGTGTAATTAAGCAGGTCACCATATTGGTCAGCCATAGGGCTCTTTGTTTCTACTTGAGTGGTTGCCTCCTTCCCCTGTAACTTAAGTAAACTAACTCTTACATTAAGAGCTATAATACTTACCTTATAGCTTCAGGACACCTTAGGAAACCTTGTAAACTGCAATAGTCCCGCTACATTCACCCTTGCTACGCTCGGGCTCTCTTCGCTCCCCTCCCTGCCCCCAATTCCCTCCCGCCCCAGTACCTCTAAATTTATAGTACTATAGCCAATCCTCCACTTTCTAGATCCTATCTGCTTTCATCTGGGATAATTCCACCCACCCCCATTCTTCTACCTACATTTTAATAGCACCTATTAGCTTTCATCTGGCATTCTCCCATCCCCCTTCCAGTACCTTTACCTCACCACTTTATCTTCTGGTGTTGCATCACCAGGTAAATCAGTTCCTTAACTCAGTAGCTGAATCACAGATAATGATATACTCCTCTTTACTACCCCTCTTGTTCACACCATACCTCCTTACCTTGTATGAAAACCAGTTTCTCACAGGATTTCAGATCCCAAAAGGGCATACTGTCACCCCAGCTGTAAATCCTTCCACCTTCAACCATACTTACAGTACCAGATCCTATCCAACATCTTGTTCAGTCTATCAACATCTCAACCCCAGGCACATTAGCTCTAGATCCAAACACTACCACAAACTAATAAACAAATTCCTGAACTTCATCACCAAGTATAGACTCAACCTAATACTTGGTGGTGATATTCACCCCAACCCTGGCCCATCCATTTCAGATACACATACCCCCTCTACTTGCAATCTAAGCTACAAACCTACAATTAATAGGCCAACTAACTTTCTCCTAGCCTGTCATCTCAATATTAGAACCATTAATAACAAGGTACATGAATTGCATGCACTTCTGGATGTCCACTCCCCTGAGATTCTCTGTTTATCTGAAACCTGGTTAAAACCTTACACTAAAGACAATGAAGTGTTACCACCTGGGTACAACATACACAGGCTGGATCGTGCTTCGAGGAAGGGGGGTGGGGTAGCTGTACTCTATAAATCTGAGTTGAATGTCACCATAGATGTAATACAACCACCTCAGATTAATAACTCAGAGATTCTTGCCACGAAATTGCAACTTAATAAAAATAAATGCATTAATATCATCTGTATGTACATTCCCCCAGGTACCAATATATATACACTTGAAGATATCCTGCACTTGCTATCATGTCACTACCCCTTAGAAACCCTACTACATGGAGACTTTAACATAGACTGGGGCACCAGTTCCTCAGAATCCCCAACCACCCATATTAACCTGCATGCATTTACACAAATTGTATCCACCCCTACCAGGATAGGTAAACCCAACCAAAAAGAAAGCATACTTGACTGGGTACTCATAAATAGTCACCCCCAACTGTACACCTCTGGTACCCTCCTTGATGGCCTAAGCGATCACCTTCTCACATATGTAATTAAGCACAAAACCATTAATTCCCAACAACCCTTACTCAGAAAGGTTAGAAGCAATAAAAACTTTGACCCTGCCAAATTCCAACAAGAACTAAACTCATGTAATTGGTCTATTCTAAAACACCTCCCCTTAGAGGAAGCAGTAGCATACTTTAACAACAAATTCCTTGAGATCCTTGATTTGCATGCGCCTGTTCGCTCAAAGAGAACCAAGGCAAAAACTGCGCCATGGCTTTCTAAAGAGTCTAAACTCGAAATTACCCTTAGAAACAAAGCATGGGCTTTATGGCATTCATCTAAAGACCCTCATGATCACATTAAATACAGGCAATCCAGGAACGAAACCAAAAAATCTGTTTTACAAGACAAAAATCAATACTACTGTAATTTACAGACAGTAAATCAAAATAACCCTCAGAAGTTTTGGGCAAGTTTAAATAATCTGCTACATCCTGGACAAACTTCAACCCCAATCCCTGCTGCTACTATTGATAAAACCCCTGAAGATGTTTCTGACAGTTTTAAACGATTCTTTACTGAGACAATTCAAGCCCTAGCTAGCCAACTACCTCCTAGCTCCCCTGGTCCTGAAAGTAGCACCCCTAGAAACCTACTCGCATTCAGCTTCCAACCAGTTGCCACTTCACTTATCCGTACCTTGATCAAAAAATTAAAACCCACTACACTTTCTGCTGATCAACTCCCTGCTGAGTACCTACAAAAATCAGGTGATGCTATTGCTTACCCCATCTCAATACTAATCAATCGAACCATAGTAGAAGCTAAAATTCCCACCATCTGGAAAATATCCTATGTAATCCCACTTCACAAAGGAGGCAGCTATACTGAATTCTCCAATTATAGGCCAATAGCTATACTCTCTCCACTTGCAAAGATTATGGAAAAATGTATTCATAGACAACTCATGCACCACCTAATCCAGAATCACCTTATGGCAGACACTCAGCATGGCTTCCGTCCTCATCACAGCACTACTTCAGCCCTCCTAGCCTTTACCAACACCATAAACCATAATCGCAACAATAATTATATATCCTCAGCCCTCTTCTTGGATCTTTCCAAGGCATTCGATATGGTTGATCACCAACTTTTAATCCACACCCTGCAAACATTCTGTCTAGATACTAGAGCCCTTCAATGGTTTCAATCCTACCTGAATGGTCGACAGCAGGCTGTCCTCTGGCAGAACAAACTCTCTAACCTTCTACATAACACCCTTGGAGTACCACAAGGCTCTATACTAGGGCCCTTGCTGTTCTCCATCTTCATTAACGACCTTTATACTGTAATCCCAAAAGTCAGCTGTATCCAATATGCTGATGACTCTACTCTGATTTGCTCAGCCACATCTCTAGCAGAGTAATGGTCAGCTACCCAGACCACCTTTAATACAATAGAAAACTGACTTTCTGAACATCGTCTGATCCTAAATCCCAAAAAAAACAAAATGCTGTTATTTTCACCAACACGTAGGTCTACCGCTTTCACCTTTACCATAAATTCAAATGATGGCACAATATGCATTATATTTTGCTTTACTACTGTACACTCTATAAGTTGTATACTTCTGTAGTGTCTCATCATGTTATGCCATGATATTCTAGTGTTTGCTATATTGTATGTTCTATGAATTATACACATCTTTGACTTTTGTATTTTTGTCATGTCTGTGGAACTTTTCTCCCCAGGCCTCTGCAGAAAACGGGCATTTGTTTGCCCAGTCAGACCAACCCGGTAATCAAATTTAAAATAAAATAAATACATTTTATATATATATATATATATATATATATATATATATATGTATATATAAATATATATATATATATATATATATATATATATATATATATATATATATATATATATATATATATATATATATATATGTATATATATATATATATATATATATATATATATATATATTTATATATATATATATATGTATATATATATATATATATATGTGGAAACTCTGCCAGAGAATACAAAACCAAGTACGATGAACTGTTTATTGAAACAATTTAATGTTAAGATTGTCCAGGTCCCCTTCAAGAAACACATTTCACAGCATGACATTTGGCGACCTTTAATACATTTCCATAAACATAAATGTTACTTAATATTCATTCATTTCAACCAAACATGATACAGGTGAAATAACATCCATGTAACATTATCTTAGGACAGGACAGCGTAAAACTGCTCATCCTGATCAGTAAGCAGCGTCCATACATCCACTCACCTACTTACGAAGCAGCGTACCTGCTCACTTCCGTTACCATTTATCGGTACTTATCAAGCAGCATAACCGCTCACTTTCATTACCATTTATTGCATTATACCATCAACCAAATAAGCAGCTTCCTCTGCTTACTTATGTCCTCAAGCAGCATAACCGCTCATTTTCCTTTTCAAACTTATTGAATTGACCATCCAGCACACAGGGGGAACAGAAGAGGGCAAGGCAGCCCCTCTTCTCCACCCTGTCCAAACTAAACATAATCACAGTAATAAAAGAGGGAGAGAGGGTGGGTAGCAAGTTCACACCAAAATGACACTCCTATTCCAATTACACTTGCCCAAAATCCTTTAAGCCCCTCCCTACCTCACTTCCTCTAAAAGCTGCATCCATTCATATTTACCCCTATCCTCCCAAATCCAACTACTCTAACTAACCCCCCCCCACCTTGAAGATGTCCCTGGACAAAATGGTCTGTTCCAAACCTCATTTGTCCAGGTCCCCTTCAAGAAACGCATTACACTGAATGGCATTTGATGACCTTCATTAAATTTCCATAAACATAAATGTTAATCGGTATTCATTCATTTCAACCAAACATGATACTGGTGAAATAACATCCATGTAAAATTATCTTAGGACAGGACTGCGTAAACCTACGTATCCTGATCAGTAATCAGCATCCATACCTCTACTCACTTACTTATGAAGCAGCGTACCATCCAGCACCAGAGGGGGAAGAGAAGAGGGCAAGCCTGCCCCTCTTCTCCACCCACCAGCCTGATGAGGCTGTTCCCCCTCTCTGCGGTACACTTCCAAACTAAAAACCATTACGGCATCCGGCCAAACATCATTTGGTGTACCCTATCCCCACTACCCAAGGTAGATAGAGTTAACTCCTAAAACCCTATCACATAACAAAATAAACAGTTACCAGAACACCTGAAAACAAAACACTGACCCTTCACCTAAGCTAAGATAAGCTAACATTGCACTGCACATGAGCTAAATAATCCTTACTTCATGACCAATGGCAGCTTTGCAATGACTTCAAGGGCATTATAAAAACCACGCAGAAAACTACATGCCATCATGCCACATTGCAACCCCATTTACCAGCCAATCCAGTAGTAATGAAATGAGCTCTTCTTAATGTCAGAGCAATAACAATTCTAATGACTCCCCTGTCACTACCATCCAAAATAGTATCATTAAACTCCCATTCTCTAGCAATCCCGCAATCACTCTAATTATCTCTTACAAGCAATAAAACAGCTCAACAGTCATCATGGCATGGTAGCAACTCAACAAAACAAGCCATACTATTTTGTTGTTAAACCCAATTGCATATCATCATACCAATGAGGTCTCTAACACAGGTGCAGTATCAAACCAACTAGCCTTTATAACATAAAATGATTAAACAATCATCATGGCATTGTTAGCAGCCCAACCACCATCACCCCTGTAAGTTCCATATTGGCAACTGGAAAAACCATAATCCCCCAACAACCCCAATGAACCTCCTACACCAGCTAACACAAACACCAAAAGTAAAATAAATACTCCATGTCCCCTCAATCATCCTCCCTCACGCAAGCCAATGACTCGACCCCCCCAGCTTATAAATCTTATCACATACATAGCTAGAGTGACAAACAGGCCAAATGACTGAAAGTAAACCCTTAATCCCTCCCTGATGTTAAACCAATGCCCCATAAAACCAGACAAGGGCAAACGCCAACTAACCTTAACAGCAGCCCTGTCATAGATCGCGAACCTTCCTGTCATCCCTCTAACTATCCAATACGAGAGTAGCACCTAAGAACCATCCTTGCCCTTGCTGGCCATCACCTTTCCATAATGAGTAACCACAGCCATAACAAATGCCACAAATACACCCCCAAACCCCACACCTATAAACATATAATCAAAATACAAATCCCTATAACCCACCCTATCCATCTGCCACAAGGGCTTATCAAAAGAATTAAGCCACAAGCAACAAAATTGATAAACTACACCAACTATTAACCCTAACTATTAACTATTAACCCTACCAAAGTAAGCCACTCAAACTGGCCAAAATAAACATATCCTACATCTGCAAAAAATCACCACTGCCCCAATTGTAATGTGCCTTAATGACCAATGAATAACATTTCCTACTACCCTATTGCCTCTCCAGCACTCAAAACAACCACAAAAGAAAAAATCATTACCTTTCATGTCCATATTCCATCAGGGCACTGACTGTTACTCACTCAGCACTTCATTTGTGACTTCAATGTGCCCACCCAAGTGATCAGGACTTCCATTTTAACATGCATCCAAATTTAAACATGCAGCAAAACCATTCCCACTCTGACGACCATCTAACGTATGTGATCTATATGTCTTCCCATACAAATATAACCAGTATTAATTAACTAGCAACTTAGCAGCATGGAAGGAAAACCCAAACCCCCACAAATACAAGGAGGGCACGCAAAGCCCACACAACTGGACCCCGGCCGAGAATCGAACTGGAGAACCTCTAGCTGTGAAATGACACAGACCACTGCACCACTGCATCCCATGATGTTTAAATAATAGAACTCTTAATTCTACCATGGATTGTACATTATCCTGTATCACAAATCAAACAAGGTCATAAAACATTAATAGTTATTCTAGAGTAAACAAAAAGTTGATTGTGCTTCATCATCCTGGACAGTCACGAGTTTCTTCTTCTTCTGGATCACTGTGCTTGCCTTTTCACCTATCCATTTTTGATTACTCACCCAACGACCCTACCGCTTGATCGACATCAAAGCATGATCATCTGCGAATTCACTGTATCTCACCACTGGAACTCAGCACACCATCATCTACAAAGAAAAGGACAAAATTAAACCCTCTAATTGGAATGAGAAGGCTCCATCTTATACCCACCTATTCCAGATTACAGCTACAGTGTTCCAAGACCTCATCTGCAAGAAAGAAAAAGACATATAAAACATCAAAATACATAACACATTCCAAGACATCTTCAAGGACAACCTATCCTGCCAACCCGGGAAGGAATGTACCACTGACACTCCCATCTATGACAAAGCAGCCATAACTGAAGCAATGCTTCCTATGACCCTATCAAATACCCAAGATGAATTTAATTACCAGTGGAATATATTAAAAGTAAACCCCCACACCTGAAGGGCCCTATCCCTAGCCACAACCTGGGTAACTTTGCAATTCCAGACCACTAAAGCTGTTGGACATGCTACACTTAAAGAAATCCCAATCCCTCAGAGCCACACACTCCAGGGATCTAAACCTTGTCATCACAATGAACAAAACATGCTGGAAGGATAGGTTCCTGACCCAGAGACTCCCCAGACTCTGGAATAGACTGTCCATACATGTCAAGCAGAGCGCCTCTTTGGATGCTGATTGGATGGGAGACGGGCAATTCACCCGTCATGTCAGTTGCCCTGCTAGACAGGGGTCCAGGGAAATAAATACTATGAAAGGCAAAGTGCTTCGCCCAACTGACAATGGTCCAGCCTAAAACCACATCCACAATGGAACCTCCCTTACCACCAAATGTACCAAGCACTACTGTTATGGCTTATAAATTGCCAGCACAACAGGATTTGCTTTAACATACCCCTTCTGAAAGATTCAAAGTCCGAAACTCAAATGTATTTCACTGCCCAGTGCCTAGCTCTCAGACTTCCATTTCCAAAATGAGGACCATTAGCATTTGAATTGTGGAACAAATAGGAAAAATGAGTAACACATACTAACGGCTTACTAACAACTTCAGCTAGGAAGGTCAAAGGATGGTTAAATTTGCTGGCTTTACTTCTAACAAGGATCTCTTAATGAATTAATACAAGCCGCAACAATCCCAAGGTTTCTCATGTGTACTGTTTCTCCTGCCCATCACTCCGGCAACTTGCGGATCCCCCCCTGCACTACCGCAGCCTTCAAAGCAATCAAACCCAGGATGGGGAAACATTTCATCCCCACATACTGCCATGCCACCACTAATGACCACAAAACAAAGCCTTCTAAACAGACAAGTGCAATTAAAACATTTTCTTCAGCTGAGTAATAACTATCTACAAAAAAAAAAAAAAAAAAATAGGGAAAGGAAATACTTTAGCCAAATTGTTTAAAATGACACTGATACCACCTTGTTTCCTTAAAGCTTGAAGTAATTTTAGAGGAGTTATTCATCTACTATGGCATATATCTACCACTCTCATAAAACAAGAACCCATCTGTTAAACAGAAATAGTCTTGATATTAAAATCATTCCAGCATAACCAAAAGATTACAGTATATGCAGAAGCTATTCTATCATTAGAGCAAATTAAGTATTTATATAATATTCCAGCTATAGCTCCAGTACACTATCACTTGAATGGTGTTGTATGGCAGAGCAAATCACAGAGTGTTAGCAGAAATGCTTCCTGTGACGAACAATAAGTTAAATCAGTATATTTCACTAGCTCAGCCATTAAGATAAACTAATGTATGTATGCAACTTTTAATAACCTGTTTCACTTTGTTGACCTTTTCTAATGGAGTCTGTACATATTTAAGAGGATGGTCCTTTGATGTTTGCACTGTAGCCAACAGAGTAGTAGAAGTAACTTTCTCTGCAACACAGCTGAGTTTGTTGTCCTTCCCACGCAGGCCAGTCACAAGAGATCTATCTCACCACACAACTGCTAATGCCCAGCAAAATTCAAGCATGACAAAGCCCAGCTGTCAGCAACAAAACTAGGGAAAACCAGCAGCACAGGGAAATCTCCCCCATCCATTCAGCAGACAAAATGCAAAAGATCACAAACACCATCCGCACCCAAATTCCGATCCTAAACGATGTAGCTTCAAGCACATACTCACCCATTCAAGTCATCCCTACTGTTCCTCTGCTACCACACTGTGCACAAAACTCCATCTCAAAAATGAGCACCCGCCTCTGTCTTGGGTCCCAGTGACCCAGCACACTCCAGGAAACAGGACCCACTCGGCAGACCAAAATGGCAGCCCACCTGCTCCCAGAAAATGGCAACCCTCCGGAAGGCCGCCCCCAAACCATGAACACAAAACGCCAACATTTGTTCCCCAACAGGAAGTGCCCCATCAGGACTCACATCCCACAATACGTGACAACTCACCATCTCCGACATGCACACACACAACTGGAAGAGGAACCGACACACACAAGGAGCGACCAAACTGCTTCTCTCTTTCCCTTTTTTTTTTGTAAAGACTCCACAAAATCCCCCGATGGTCAAAAAAGTCCTCAACAGCGGGACATCCAGGTCCATCCCACCGAGCAAAGCAGAAGCACAGATGAACGTCCCCAGCACGCCTGCCCCTCTCCACCAACCGCCAACCTGACAACCCACCAGTGGCCAACAATTCCAAGGCCAAGCTGCAGACACTGATCTGGTTAAAATAACGGATGTTTCCATTTACCTGCTTTTCTGCAGAATGCACTCAACTCCATTGCCGGCCAGCATTTAACAGCTGCGATGATCCCTTGCTGCCATTGCAGCTAACCCCGCTACCAGAAACTGCAGCAAAGAAACATCAGCTCAACAACTCCCGCGAAAAGGAGGCCCTGCCTGCAAAACACTAACCACCAATGGATACCAATCTAGCAGACACGATGACACTTTAAGGCCTGTAAGCAGGAGCACTTAACGTACTAAAGGGATAAATACCTATCCTGCCCCTACCCTCCAGCTAACCGACAAAACTTATTCGAAGCATTTTTTTTTTTAATATAAAAGTTCCCCACCACCATGAAATCCTAACAAATAAAGTAGTTATAGGGCCAAGAACCATCACAGTCCCTTACTCCAACCATTATGCTACCAGCACCCCCAACCGCCAAACTGAATGGACGGGTACTGTAGGAAAACATGATCCTCATGTGCTTTCCACCTTAACCACCATTGACCCTATTGGTGCACCATGCCCAACGTGAAAGCATGTAGCCTGGTTTGCAAGGAAACAAAGAAAGGAGCTTTTTGACGTCCAGTGTATATGGTCCAGGACCTCCCACCCATGTGCTTTCTACCATACACCACAAATCTCCTGAGTGAAGGCAGATAACGCATCCAAGCCACTGACGCCATTGCCGCAGAGAAAAACAAATAGTGCCTATACTTGAAAGACATCACCTTTAACCTGCACACATATAACCATACCCTATACCCCAGGGACTCACCTCCTTATCTCCACCACCAAACTGAGGCCTACCTGACCAAGGAACACACCGGTCATCAGGATATGAACCTACATGTAGCAAGTTCACGCCAAAATGTGACTCCTATTCCAATTACACTTGCCTAACATCTTTTAAGCCCCTCCCTATCCCTACCTCACTTCCTCCCAAACCTCATCCGTTCCTATTTAACCGTATCCTCCCAAATCCTACTACTCTAACCCCCCATCTTCAAGATGTCCCTAGATAAAATGGTCTGTTCCAAACTTCATTTCTCATGGAATTTTTTAAAAATATTAAGCATGTATTCTATGTCTGAAATAAGCTTATTAGTGTGAGGATTTTGTATATTATTGATCTGTGTCTTTCGGCTTAACATCCTACTTGTATTAGCTAATCTATGTAGATTTTTGTGAAATCACCGCATAACTGTGCAATTTTATTTTTTTCTAAAGCTAGCTCCACTTTATGCATTAAAACTGATATTTTGTCATTAATTTTTTAATGACTTCCGTATCATCTAATTTCTCTTTATTTGTTGTTCAAACCTCACTTTTGTGTATTTCATCTTGTATTTCTGACAATACTTTATCCCACTCTTTCATTTTATTATTAGCCCATCTTCCCATTTTATCATTAATTTGCATTTATAAGGTGGCTCATAGTATGAATTTATTAACTTGACCATTATCATTCAAAGATAAAAAATTCTCCATTTAAATTCTTTTAATTTCATCATATATACTGGGATTCTATAAATATTCTGAAATGTCCTTATATTCATTAATACATTAATATTTAGTGCATTTTCAAATAAAAAACAATGAATAGTTTTAAAATTTCCTTTATTAAGTAAATCTGTAATTTGCATCTTGTGCATGAGAATAATGAGTGAAGAACAATGGCTTATCTTCTGCTTTTACTATTAAATCAACTAAATTAGTATTACTAATCCATCTATTTAGTGCTTTAGCTTTACCATCTATATAATGCTTTACTAGAGAGAGGTTAGAATAATGGTTAAGATATTTGCCTTACAGACACAAGGTAAAGGGTTTGATAACAACATGGGTTAATTGGCTAGGCTAAAAATAAATGGCCCATAAGCACATTTAGCCTAGTACTAATCTATGAACCTATTTATTATTAGTGGGGATAGCATTCACAACACTCCTGAACATGGGCTGTCATTACTAAATGCAATCCTGGGTATTGACTAGCATATCTATAGTATACATCAGGATGAAATGGCTAGGCTTGAAATGACCTCTGGGTCAATAATGTCGTAAACTCCTATGATTCCATGCCAGTATTTTAGCTTTCTTCTTTCCTCTGCTAAAATTAAACTACCCTTGCAATGACTTTGTAGTAAGTTTAAATGATCTTTATCAATCTTTACCAATTCAAGGGAATTATTAGGTAGCTTATAGAGTTTGCCATTATATTTAATTATTACAAGTGTATACATTCCTTTGGAATCATTAATAGATTCCAAAGTATAGCAGTTACTCACCTCTTTTTAATAAATTAAGCAGATAATAACATTTCACAACCTTAGTTATTTAAATATTGTATATCTTTATCTAACAATGAGTCTCTTAAGTTCATAGGTTAATAGGTAGGTACTAGGCTATCGGCTCAAGGGCCTAAATAAGTCTAGGCAACAAGGTTCCCTGGCTTATGCCACCCAGGAAAGTTAATTTTCTGTGCCCCTGTCGAGCAGAGCCACAGAAGTGATCCCCGGGTTATATTTCCTATTTCACATCCACTCATCAAGATTTTTCTTGAAGAGTGCTAATGAGGAACTTTGCTTGACATAGATGGGTAGCTTGTTCCAGAGTATAGGAAGTCTCTGGGACAGGAATCTATCCCTCCAGCATGTCCTGTTTATTGTGGTGACAAGGTTTAGGTCCCTAGAGCATGTAACTTGGAGGGATTGGGATTTCTCTAGGTGTAGCATGTTCAACAGCTCTGGGTTTAACATAGCTTTGTATATTAGGCAGAGATCTCCTTGGAGTAGGTGATATGCTACAGAGTAAAGCTGGAGTTTTTTGAGACAGTCCGTGTAGGGCATCTGCTTGAGGCCAGTAACCCTCTTTGTGAGGTACTTCTGTGGCCTTTCCAGCTGCTGCAGATGTCTTGTCAGGTACATTCCAAAAGGGGAGTTGTATTCTATAATGGGTCTAATGAGTGCTGAGTAGAGGGGAACAATGACCTCTTTTTTCCTGGATGAGAACCCTTTTGTGATGAAGTGTGCCACATAGAAGGATTTCCTGACTACTGTGGTGATGTGATTATCAAAGGAGAGACTACTGTCCACCTGGGTCCCATTGTCTCTTATCACACATTTGGCATTAAGTAGACTGCCGTTTATGTGGTAGTTCATGGGTACAGAGTTTTTACCAAAGGGGATGACAATGCACTTTTTGGCATTGAGCTTGAGGCCATGCCTCTAACACCAGGCATCTGTCTCAGTGAGGCCCTTCTGTAGGATGTCCACATCATTTGAGGACTCGACTATGACTCCTAGTTTATAGTCATTTGTGAACTTCTTAGCCAGAGGCCTTCTGTGTTAGCCTGTACTTCAGAGAAGTAGATACCAAACAGGAGAGGTCCCAGGACTGAACCCTGTGGTACTTCGCTTGTCACTGGTTTGAAGACAGATTTGGAGTCTGCAACTTTTACAGTGTGGGTTCTGTCAGTGAGCCAGTTGGCAACCATCTTGTGATGTAGGGATTTATACCTAGTTTAGTGAGTTTAGCTATAATTCCAGAATGGGGGATGGTGGCGAAAGCCTTGGCGAGGTCAAGATAGGCTGTGTGAACCACCTTACTCTTGTCTACAGCTTTGGTGACTGCCTCAAAGAAGTCGATCAGGTTCAGAAGGTATGATCTGCCTTTCACAAACCCAAACTGGGTGGGGGTCCAGAGTTTGGAGGTTACCAATGTCTTTGTTTATGAGTTCCATGATGATACGTTCCATGGCCTTGCAGACCAGGCTCGTCAGGCTAATAGTGCGATAGTTCCAAGTATCAGTGGTGGCTCCCACTTTGTGGAGTGGGATAACTGTTGCTGTCGCCATTCAGTGGGCATAAAGCCTGATGTGAGACTATGATTGAACATGGTGCTTAGGTGGGGAGCCAGTTCGTTCTGAAGTTCATGTAAAATGTAGCCTGGGATGTTGTCCGGTCCCATGGATGCTGTGTTTTTGGTTTTAGAGAGTGCAGCTTTTACCTGCATAGATGTGATTACAGGGACTCTGCATTCTTCCTGTATAGATATGGGCCCTTTAGGGGGTGAGACGTGGGTAAAGTTAGCACTGTACCTATCTGCCAGGATGTTGCCAATATCAGTTGGTTCTGTAATTTTCATACCGTTGTGCTGTAACTCAGAGCAGAGCTGAGTGTTGCCATTGAGATTCTTGACATATCCATAGAATGCTTTGTGGTTGCCCTTAGAATCAGTGGTGATTTTGTTTTCGTAGCTAGCTTTGGAGGATCTTATAAGGGATCTCAGCTTCTTATTGAGGCTGACCAGGGAGCTCCTCCCCTCATGGGATTTTACTCTTTTTTGCAACAGTTTCTTCCTTCTCTTGCAGAGTTTGTTTATGGCAGAGGACCACCAGACTGGCTTCCTTTTTTTTGGAGGATAGCCTCTTGGTTCTGTTTGGGATAGCATGATCCATGCACTCATGTAAGTGCTTATAGAGTGCATTTGTGTAGGATTCAGCAGTCGTAACTGTATTGTCCATCTGCATGGGTGTCACGAAGTTCGCCACATCTGTCTTAAGAAGCATGAAGTTGGCTTTGGAGAAATTTTTTACCATGGTTTCCTTAATGGTGGGTGGGGTGGGATGCAGATATCTAGAGTGATTAGCTTATGGTCGGATCTGACCAACAAGGAGTTGACTTCAGGTGTGGAACACCGGTCACTCATGTTAGTAATGACTAGGTCTAGGATACTGTTGCCCCTGGTGGGGGTGTGGATAAGCTGATCCAGGGCACTGGAATTTATGAATTCCAGAAAGCGTTTAGTGAAGGAGTTGGTACTTGAGTAGTTTTCCCAGTTATCATGGGGTAGTTGAAATTGCCCATTATTAGGGTGTTTGGTTGAACCCTAATATTTTCCAGTATATCAATAAAAGAGGATTGGGAATCCTGAGGCATGGTAGGAGATCTGTAGCAAGCTACAATTTGGATTGCAGTTTTACCCAGAGTTAGTTGCACTTGGATAACCTCAGATGCATTATGCTGCGCAACTAGCCTGGAGGTGTGGATATCCTTAATGAATATGGATACACCTCTGCCTTTGGTGTCCTGGTCCAGGTTAGATGGCCGAAAAGTGTGGTATGAGTTATAGCCTGGTAAGGCAGGGGTGCTCTCTAGAGCCTTGATCCAGGTCTCAGTCACTGCATAAATATCGATGTTCTCCATTTTAAGGAGTGCCTCAAGTGAGAGCATTTTGAGATTTAGACTTCTAGCATTGAGTAGCATTACCCTCAGTTTTTGCTTGCCTGTTCCTGTTACGGTGGTGAATTTGTTATTTGAACCTTGCAAAAATATAATGTCTTCTCTATTTAATTTTAGATATGTCATTAATGATTTCCTTTTGCTGCCATTATTTAATCCATTTACATTAATAAATAATAGATTAAAACTATCCATACTGTATATTTAAAAATATTTCTTTTGAAAGATAGTACAACACATTTATCCACCATATTAATTTGATTTTATATAAGACTCTAATGCAGTCCTTCAACACTATCTTAACATTCCTCATTTTTTAATTCTTCCTTTCCACAAACTAAATTACTAAAACTCATTAATAACAAAAACAAAAACAAATCTACAACTATAATTATATACATTGCTAATGAAACACAACCTACCATGGTTACCAACATTCCTAGTTCACCTATTAAAAAGACAAACTACTGTACTATCTTTCTACATACCAATACCTAACAATTTATCAAAAAACTAGCCAAAAGCTACAATGACTTACAAATAATATAATATTATATGTATGTCAAAAATAATGAGGCTATTAATTTAGTTAAATATTTTGCCATTTAAAACTATCCCCCTGTACTACATAAAAATTTAATTTTATTATTTTATTTATTTATTTTACATTTGTTAACCGGGAGAGTCCGACTGGATACATGTCCATTTTCAGCAGAGGCCCGGGGAGAAAAGCTCCAGGTACATAACAGACATATGAACATTGTTAATGCAAAAAAGGAAGATAGTTGAGTTCTAAATACAATATAAAGATACATCACATCTTGGGAAAAAAATAATAGCAGCATATAAAAAAAAACATAGGTCAATTACAAAGGCAAGGCGCCTTGTTAAAAAGCGGTTAAGGATAGTGAGGTAAGAGAAGGGTAAATGATAGTGGTTAATCAGGTTTGGAACAGGGACATTGCCAGAGAGTATTGAGATGGGGTTTAAGCTTTTTTTTGAATTGTAAGAGTGAAGGTTCTGAGGTGAGCATGGTCGGTAGGGAGTTCCACATTTTACCTACAAAGTTTGAGAATAGAGAATCCCCAGCAGAATTATTGGCTTTGGTAGTTTGAGCTAAGATCTTATTGGAGGAGCGTAAAGATTGCAGGTTAATATAGGGGTGAATGATGTTTTTCAGAGCTGGTGTTTTCTCTCGGTGATACAGTATCTGGTGAGCCGTTTTGAGTTGGTTGAAATGGAGTTGGCTGGAAAACTCTAACCACCCTAGTTGCTTCAAGTTAGTGCAGTGGTGCATTCTAAAGGTGGAATTTGTGGCAAATCTAGCTATGTGATTGTAACAAGAAGCAAGTTTGTTAAGGGTTGTCTTGTTTAGGTTTGTAAAAAGGGGGGAGGCATAGAAAAGAGTTGATAGTAAGTGTGTGCTGGCAATTGTAATTTTAGCGTGAGGAGTGAGAAAGTGTTTTACTTTATAGAGAGCCAAGCTTTTTATTGACGGTTTTGATGGTTAGATTGAAATGGGTGTCAAATTTAAGGGAATTATCAATGGTAACACCTAATAGCTTTGTGTGAGCTTCTGGTGATATAGTGATTCCATTGGAGGATGTAATAGAGAAGGTGGGGGGAAGAGTCTTGTTAGTGGGTGAGAAAGAAAGTAGTTTTGTTTTGTTGGGGTTGAGAACTAGTTGACGACTTGAGAACCATTTTTCTATTAGGTTGAAGGTGTCTTGGGTTGAAACAGTGAGGTCTGCCAGGTTGGAGGCAGTGCTGATGATAGTCAAATCATCTGCATATTGAATGCATGTGGCATGGGGGGTGATTGTGGGCAGGTCATTAACAAAGATGGTGAAGAGAAGAGGGCCAAGAATAGATCCTTGGGGAACTCCAAGTGTAACAGGTAGGCATGTGGATAATTTGTCCTGCCATAGAACAGCCTGTTGCCTATTGGACAGGTAGGATTGGAACTATTTCAGCGTGGAATTGTTGAGTGATAGTTTTTTTAATGTATGGAGGAGTTGAATGTGGTTCACCATATCAAAGGCCTTGGAGAGGTCTAAGAAAAGAGCAGATGATAGTTTATTATTGTTTCTGAAGTTATTGATGGTATTAGAAAAGGATAGTAGGGCTGATGTGGTACTGTGATTTGACCTGAAGCCATGTTGGGAGTTGGCTAGAATTTTATTTTTGGTGAGGTGTTCCATCAGTTGTTTGTGGACACACTTTTCCATAATTTTGGCCAGGGGTGAGAGTATAGCTATAGTTCTGTAGTTGGTTAGCTCTAGTGAGCTACCACCTTTATGGAGAGGAATAATGTGGGACATTTTCCATATGGAGGGGATGAAGGCTTCTGACAAGGTACGGTTTATGATTATGGAGACGGATAAGAAATGGCCTCAGCTGCTTTTTGCAGAAACTCAGCTGGGAGAAGGTCAGCTGCTAGCTTAGTGGGTTTTAGTTTTTTAAGAAGAGATGTTATAGAGGATATGGGTACTGGATTGAAGGTACATAGATGATCTGATGTAGTTGTAGTATTCTGCTGGCATGGGTAGTGGAGTGGGCTGGTTGTTTGTTTGAATTGTGTGGCCAGGGATTGTATAGTTTCTGTGAAGAAACTATTGAATGTGTTAGCAATGTTTACAGGGCACTGTTGTTTGCAAGTTGTTGGAGGGGGGGTGGTTGCCTGGCCTGGGTGCAGGAGCTTGTTTAAGACTGCCCAGAATTTTTGTGGATTATTAAGGTGTTTGTGTTGGAGGTGGAGGAAGAAGTTTTTTTTATCATTTAAGATCATTCTTTTAGTTTCATTTCTAAGTTGCCGGAAGGTTTGATGGGAGTGTGGGTCTTTAGAGGTACGCCATGTGACCCACATCATGTTTCTAGATAGGATTTTGGATTTTGTTTCCTTAGAGAGCCATGGTGCAGTTTTGGTTTTAGTTCTAATGGACCGTATTGGAGCATGGGAATCTAGAATCTTGAGGAAGGTGGTGTTGAAGTAGATAACTGCCTCTTCAAGAGGAAGAGACTTGAGTATTGTCCAGTTGTGGGCTTTAAGTTCAGTTTGAAAAATGGAGGCATTGAATTTATTATTGTTCCTGATTTTTTTTATGGTTGTAAGAAGGGGGTGATTTTCTTGAATTTGATAACATAGGTGAGTAAGTGATCACTCATGTCCTCTGGGTGAGTACCTGCTGAGTACTGGTCAGGATCTTTATTAGTAAGGATCCAGTCCAGGATGCTGTCTTTGTTTTGAGGTTTACCTAGTCTGGTAGGAGTGGATATGAGCTGAGAAAAGCCATCTAGATTTATGCTGCTAGATGGGGAGCTAGATGAGAAGTAATTCCAATCGATGTTGAAGTCACCTAACACTATGGATTCCTGGGGGTGAGTTTGAGTTAATCAGTGGAGAAAGTCTTCTAAGGTTTTGTTATTATTGTTGCCTGGGGGGATGTAAATACATGCTATATTTATGCTTTTATGTTTGTTTGGTTCATCTTCTTTTATTCACAAATATTAAATAGCCTAGCAAATAGTGTTCTATTTACCTATTTTTGTAGTACTAGTATAAATTATCCATTAAATATTCCAAAATTATTCACTCGTTCAACTTTATTATAAATAAATCTCTAAATAAATATGTACAACAGAGTAGGACCTGAAGAGATAAAGATATCTGTAAACTTAGAGGTGATAGGTAATCTTATCATACTAAACTATTATACAAAAGAGAAATCATTGCACATGGGAGGTTGGCATAATCATTAAGGTGTTTACCTTATAGGTTCATAGGTTCATAGGTAGGTACTAGGCTATCTGCCCAAAGGCATTTATAAGCCTAGCCGGAATGTGTCGGCTTTTGCCGCCCCCTTAGATTAGTTCCCTGTGCCTCTGACCAGCAGAGCCATTGAAGTGATCCCTGCGGTAAACTTTCTGTTTCTCATCCACTCATCAAGGTTTCTCTTGAAGAGGGTTAGCGAGGAGCTCTGCCTAATGTAGATTGGAATATTGTTCCAGAGCATGGGACATCTCTGGGACAGGAATCTATCCCTCCAGCATGTCCTACTTGCTGTTGTGGTGAGGTTTAGATCCCTGGTTCTAAGGAATATGGTTTTCTTTAGGTGGAGCATGTCCATCAATTCTGGGTTGGACATGGCCTTGTATGTCAGGCAGAGATCACCTCTGAGTAGGCGGTATGCAACTGAGTACAGCTAAAGTTTCTTCAGTCGAGCTGCATAGGCATCTACTTGAGGCCAGTGATCCTCTTGGTGAGGTACTTCTGTGGCCTTTCCAGTTGTTGCAGGTGTCTTGTAAGGTACATCCCAAATGGGGCATTGTACTCTATGATGGGTCTGATGAGTGATGCATAGAGGGGCCCAATGACCTCTTTCGATCTGGATGCAAACCCTTTTGTGATTAGGTGGGCCACATAGAAGGATTTCCTAACCACTTTGGCAATGTGATTATCAAAGGAGAGGTTACTATCTACTTGGGTCCCCAGATCCCTTATTACGTCTTCTGTATTTAGGGGGCTACCACCTATGTGGTAGTTTGTGGGTACTTTGTTTTTTCCAAAGTGGATGACTATGCACTTTTTGGCATTTAGCTTGAGGCCATAGTTTTGACACCAGGTATTTGTCTCAGTGAGACCCTTTTGGAGGATGTCTGTGTCAGCCGGAGAGTCAATTATAGCCCCTAGTATGCAGTCATCTGCGAACTTGGCCAGCCATAGTCCTCCTGTGCTTGCCTGTACCTCTGAGAAGTATATGCTGAACAGGAGGGGTCCTAGGACTGAGCCCTAGGGAACGCCACTTATAACCAGTTTAGAGTCCGACCTAGCTCCCACAACTCTTACCATGTGGGTTCTGTCTGTGAGCCATCTCATGATGTAGGGGTTTATGTTCAGGCTGGTGAGCTTATCTATAATAGCTGAGTGGAGAATGGTGTCGAAGGCCTTTGCAAGGTCTAGGTAGGCTATGTGGACCACCTTTCCTTCGTCTATAGCCTTGGTAACTGTCTCAAAGAAGTCCACCAGGTTTAGGAGGCATGATCTGCCTTTAACAAAGCCGAACTGGGTAGGGTCCAGTGTTTGGAGGTTTCCAATGTTTCTGTTAATGAGATCCATGATGATGCACTCCATAGCTTTGCAGACCAAGCTAGTCAGGCTTATAGGGTGATAGTTCCAGGGTCCATTGTGGCTCCACCTTTGTGGAGTGGAATAACCATTGCTGTGCACCACTCTGTGGGCATGTAGCCTGTGGAGAGGCTGAATTCAGTTTCCTCGTTTTATTGTATAGTTTGGTTATGGCAGGGGTCCACCAGACTGGTTTCCTTTTCTTGGAGAAGTGAGTCTTGGTTTTGTTTGGGATAGCATGATCCATGCATTCTTGTAGTTACCCGTAGAGTGCATTAGTAAAGGATTTTGTAGCTTGCACAGCGTTATCCTTTAGCATGGGGGCTTTGAAACATCCCACCTCGGTCTTAAGTAACGTGAAGTTTGATTTTGAAAAGTTTTTCATGGTGGTTTCTTTGACCAGGGGTGGTGGCAGAATGTGGATATCCAGAGTGATTAGTTTATGGTCAGATCTAACCAGTGCGGGGTTGACCTCTGGTGTGGAACAGCGGTTGCCCATGTTGGTGATGACCAGGTCCAATATGTTGTCACCTCTGGTGGGGGTGTTGACCAGTTGATCCAGGGCATTTGAGTTTATAAATTCTAGGAAATGTTGGGCAAGGGAATTTGTACTTGAGTAGTTCTCCCAGTTAATGTTTGGGTAATTGAAATCACCCAATATCAGGGTGTTTGGTAGGACCTTTATGTTTCCCAGTGTTTCCAGGAATGCAGAGTGTGGGTCCTGGGACATGGTGGGTGATCTGTAGCAAGCTATAATTTGAATAGCAGTTTTGCCCATTGTTAGTTGCATGTGGATGATCTCTGAAGCATCGTGCTGTGCCACTAACCTGGAGGTGTGGGTATCATTGATGAATATGGATACTCCCCCGCCTTTTGTATTTTGGTCCGGGTTTTGTGGCCGAAATGTATGGTATGAGTTGTAGCCTGGTAGTGCTGGGGTGCTCTCTGGAGCCTTAAACCAGGTTTCTGTTACTGCACATATATCGATTTTCTCCATACTGAGGAGTGCCTCAAGTGCGTGCATTTTGAGGTTTAGACTTCTGGCATTGAGTAGAATTACCCTCAGTTTTTTGTTACTTGTGCTATTTACGGTGGTGGGTTTGTCTTTTGAGCCTTGCCTAAAAAAGGCACTATGTGGGTGGCAAGAGCCTTGGCCAGTATTCAAAAGCCTAAGGATGACAGGTGCAAGCCGTCTCTAGCGAAGCAGCGTGGCTTGCCGAACATGTCATCCCAGGCTGACAGACACAGGATCCCCTTTGAATGACACCAGAAGCTTAGCCAATTGTTGAAATTGATAATTTTGTCTCTATACTGTGGTATCATTCTTGGTGAGGCCAGGATGCTACTCAGGGTCAGGGACATACCAGCCTGGACTACGTGATCAGAGAGCTCCTCCATGCCTCTTTTCATGTAGTCCAGGGAGGTACGGCTCAGGTCATTCACACCAACATGGACAATGACAGAGTCATATTTGTACTTGTGCTGGAGTGACCTGAGTGCTTGTGTTATGTGGCGGATCCCTGCACCCAACAGGCAGCTAACAGTAACCTTCTCCTTGTTCAGCCTAGTGAGTGGGACGTCAGTGTGCCTGACTATAGAGTCATCTATTACTAGTGTGTTGGGTATGTTATTTTGCCTTAAGGGCTGTGATTGTGTGGCAAACTGGTATTGTGAAGTATGTGTTTCATGGTTTGTGTTCGGGGGTGGAGGTTGCTTGGATGTCTGCTTTGGAGGTCTCTGTTGCTTCTGCAGATTTTTATTTCGAGCCTCCTAGTATACTTTCGTGTATTTATGTGTGTTTTTTGCCAGTGTTGGTGTCATAGGTCTATGTGAGACTGGTGGTGTGATGCAAGTAATTCCCTTCTCCTCTTGACTGCCTGGTCCAGTCTTGGGTTGAGAGAGCTTAGCCTCCAGTTTGGCTGTATAATTGCATCTCTCACATGTATTAGTGTTTGGTGGAAGGAGGAGATGATTGTCTGTGTACATGAGGCAATTGTAACATTGCCTCAAAATGTTACAGATACAAGGTGCAGGGTTTGCTTCTCACGTGGGGTAACTGGCTAGGCTTAAAATGGCCCTCAAGGGCACTTAGCCTAGTACTAATCTATGACCCTATGACCCTATATATATTTATCATGCTAAAAGATATACAAACATTGTATAGATCTCAACCTGGTTGACTTCTTCGAGTCAGTCATCAGAGCTGTGGAAGATGGCAAGGTGGTTCATACAGCCTACCTCGATCTGGAAAAGGCCTTTGATACTATTCCCCCCTCAGGAATTATTGATAAACTCACCAAACTAGGCATCAACCCCTATATCACTAGGTGGGTTGCAAATTGGCTCACAGATAGAACCCACAGTGTGAAAGTAGCGGACTCCAAGTCAGACTGCCAACCAGTCACGAGTGGAGTCCCACAGGGAGCAGTCCTGGGTCCTCTTCTGTTTGGCATCTACTTCTCAGAAGTCCAGGCCAACATGGAGGGACTCTGGCTGACCAAGTTCACAGACGATTGCAAGCTGGGAGCCATTATTAATTCCCCAAGTGAAGTAGACATCCTACAGAAAGGCCTCACTGAGACCAGTGAAATGTATGTCCTTAAGCTTAATGCCAAAAAAATGCGTCATCATCCCCTTTGGGAAAAACTCTGCTCCCACTAATTACCACATCAATGGGAGCCCACTGAACACTGAATGTATTATAAGAGATCTGGGGACACAGGTTGACAGCAGCCTCTCCTTTGACCACCAAGTTGCCACTGTGGTCAGAAAGTCCTTCTATGTGACACATCTCATTACCATGGGTTTTGCATCCAGGAAGAAAGAGGTCATCATCTCTAGCTACTCTTCCCTCATTAGGCCAGTCATCGAGTATAATGCCCCATTTGGCATGTACCTCACTAGACACATGCAACAGTTGAAAAGGACACAGAGGTACCTCATGAAGAGGATCCTAGGCCTTAAATACATGTCATACATGGACAGACTGAAAAAAATCCAGATATTCTCTGTCTCATATCGTCTACTAAGGGGCAATATCTGCTTCATTTACAAAGCCATGTCTGACCTAGCTCTGTTAGAAATGCTACATCTAAAGAAATCCCAATCCCTCCGCACCACATGCTCCAGAGACCTCAACCTCATTGCCACAATCAACAGAACATGCTTGAGGGACAGGTTCATAACCCAGAGACTGCCCATGCTCTGGAATAGACTTCCCATACATGTCAAGCAGAGCACCTCACTGGCCCTCTTCAAGAGAACACTTGATGAGTGGATGGAAAACAGAAAGTTCACCCTGGGAATCACTTCAGTGGCTCTACTTGAGGCACTGGGAACTAATGGTGGGTGGCACGATGCCAGGGTTCCAGGGCCATTAGCCTAATACACTCCTATGACCCTATGAACAAAAAAGCTCCAAATTAATTTTTAAAGTACAAGTGTCTATATCTCAAAATTGTGTAACACTCTTAACATGAAAAATATGAAAATATTTAACAATCCTTCAACTTATTAAACTACTTCATAAAAAATATGTACATTACTGAGGTCAAAGAAAATATCTATATTGCATCCAAAAGTTAAAATGTGCTTAATTCAAATCTCATTTTCCCTTCCTAGGTTCAAACATATTGGAAAAATCTACTTAACTTTCTATCAAAATGGATGTATTGATTCAGCAATAAAACACTCAGATTTCAGTTCTGACTTATGAAATGAGTTATTTCAGGTAGTCTTAGTAAATCTAATAATACAATATTGAAAATGCTTCAAAGATCACATGACCAAGCTACAAATTTTAGTTTTCAGATTACTTTCAAATATTTTATATGATTTTCTATGTACATTATATGAGATCTTGTACATTCTCATTTCTGCTGATGCAAGTATATGTAATACATATCTTTCTTGTAAGAGTTTGTTATTTAAATATATTGTTCTGTCTTATTTCCCCACTAATTTTATACCTTATTCTGTATAACTTGTATTTCTAAAATCTTCCATCAAAGAGCTATTTAATCATCAGCTCTCTATTGGAGATTATAGTATGTGTATATATTTCTTAGCTTACTGATGCTGCACTTTTCTTAATCTTACATATTAGATATATTTCATTCCTTGTGCATGTGCATATTATTCATAAGCTGTTTGCCCTGCTTATTAATTCTAGTATTACAATAATCATTACTATGCATAAAATAATTTCTTCTTGTTTAATTTTAATATATGTGTTAGACATTGTGAGCTGCTGTTCTGATCTAAGCTTCACATTCTGACATTAGAATTTGATTATAGTATGTGAAAATGACAACTCACAGCATTTTAGATTTCTCAAATATATATTTGAAAAAAAAGAAAGAAAAAGAAAGTTTCTTTCTGTTTGCACAGACATCAGTGATGAACTTTGATCTAGATTTTCTTCAGTTCAGCTCAAGGCAATAAGCAAGACAAGCAAGAATCCTGCATACTGACACAACTGGAACATTCTTTTGTGCTCAAGGTTTCTTTAAGTGCTTCTTGCTTCATATATGACCTGTGAAGGGAATGTGTTACACAGGAATGAAGAAAACAAACTCACCAGCACAGTACTTTAACGCTTCTATTTAGCATGTTACTTAGATATGATTTTCAGTTAACCCAGCAATGCAAAACTAAAAACTGAAGACTCAAACAAACTCCACTGGCAGAGATGTATATCCTCAAACAAAAGATTGATGATGAACAGAAAAAGATGAATATACACAGACCCAGAAATGTACATACTAAGCAAAGTTATGAATATCCACAGACCCAAAAATGCACATACTAAACAAATAAAATATATAGTCTTAAAGTTACCAGTTCTGTTGCTTATAATTTAATGACATTCTCTTACAGGAAGTATTTGTTTAACATTTAGAAATACACTTATAAGTTTAGTTAACTGAAATATATTAAGTTCACTGTAAATACAGTAAAACTAGCCATTTATAGTCCTCATTATGAAAAAATGTTTTAGCTTAAAATATAAATATATACTTACATATGTTTTGAATCTTAAAGTCCATTACAAACTTTTTACTTAAAGGGCAAATCTGTTGTTTCAGAAAATGAAAATTCTGCAATCAGAGAATAAAAGTCACTTGTTTTTAAGCTTTTTAATTTTAGAACCTGATTTCCAGGAATTCAGCCCCCTCTGTCTCTTGAGGGATATAGTGTTCAGATCCATTTTGTCAGTATTATTAAGGATTTTATTGTTTACAAAAGCGGATGCCTCCTCCAGAGTGTTGAATATCTTAATTTCTTCAGAAAGAAATAATTTGATCTTTGCAGGAAACACTAAATTGACTTTAATAGTGTTATTTTTAAGTTCCTTGATCAGTGGTAAAGATGATTTTCTTTTATTCATTACTTTACTGGAATAATCATTGCTAAATCTGACTACATGTTCACCTATTTTGATAAGTGGGCTAGACCATGTTTTTTTAATATTTGATCTTTTTCATGATCGACATAAACTTGACTATAATTGAAGGTGGTAGTGAGTTTTCCTTCCTCGAAGGTGCTTTCAGGGGTCTATGTGCCCTTTCAGTTCCAAAAGATAAAGTTTCAAGTAGATGTAATGTTTTATGTAGCCAGGTTGTTAAGAAGTTTATTATATTGTCTCCCTCATACTTTTCAGGCATACCATAAATTCTAATGTTATTTCATTTCACTCTATTTTCTAAATCATCAACCTTATCTGTGAGCCAGTTATTTTGTTTTAAGAGAAATTAATTTAGAGTCTCACCTTCAGTTATTCTCCCTTCATGATCATTTAAAGCTTCTTCCATACTTCTGATTTGTGCACATTTTTGTTTCATAAGAATTTCTAAATGTTCCATCTTTTTTCTGGTCTCTTCTTTGAAACCTTGTATTTTCATATCCAGTTTGTTTATTTTAAGTAATACATTCTACATACTAGGTATTATTGACCAGATATCTTTTTTAACACAAGATTCCTGAGCACCATTTCTTGAGTGGCTGTTGTTGACGTCTCTTCTCTCTTAACCAAGCAGTTATAATTCTGAAAGGAAAACAACAGTTTTTGAATAACTTTAAGCTATAAATCTTTTCTCTAACTATTAATGAATAAAATTAGCTAAAAATATCTCCAGAGTTTAATTTTTTGATTATATTTTCTGTCAAAGAAACGTTTTCAGCCACAGAGCTGTCACCAGTTGCTGCTCTTAGTTAACTATCGTGACCATGCCCCCATTCAAAAAAAATATTATATAATTGTTTATTTCTTTTTTACCAAACTTTGTTGGACTGTTTGATTGAATTGTTTTCCAACATATTAGAATTTTCATAAAAATACTTTTATAGATCATCAATTAGTGTTTTCATAAAAGTAACACTCTTCCTTTGTTTCAGGTTTACATTGTTTTGTATGGAGAAAATGGAGTATCTGAAACTCGAGAACTGTACTGCGCAGATAAGCCACTGTTTGAAAGAAACTCTAGACACAGCTTCCTTATGAGGTGCCGAAGTTTACTGCTTTGTGGCCACTACATTTGATGACAAGATATTACATACTACATTTGGGACAGACAGCAACAGGGCTGTTTAGATCATGTTTAGCATTTTTCTTTTAACTGTAGTAACAAAATTACAACTTGCTGTCATCTTCATCAGGCAATGTATATGATTTATGCTTTGTTTTATTCACTGTACTGCTAGAAAGCTGTATGTTTTTTATCTGTTTTATATATTACTTTAAATGGTTTATTTTTATTTATTTATTTTATTTTATTTTACTTATTTATTTATTTTACATTTGTTGACCGGGATAGTCCAACTGGATACATTTCCATTTTCAGCGGAGGCCAGGGGAGAAAAGCTCCACATACCAAAAAAGAGACAGTAGATACATCACTGAGTGATAAACTCAGGCAGAAATGTTTAGAAAAATATAGACAAAGAATACAGGCAGATATCAATATACACAATGTGCAGACTTGCATCTGATTGGCAAAGACATATCAGAAAATGTGAACATAGAATACAGTCAGATCTCATAATTCACAATGCTTAGATATTCAAATGCTATGAGGCATAGATACTTGGCTAAACAGCAGGTTGGGTAGCAAGACATGTATTAGTGAAGTTGTTAGTCAGGTTTAGAACAAGAGCACAGCCAATGAGGTGTGAGGTATTTTTGAGTTCTCTTTTAAATAGTGGTAGTGAGGTTTCCTTGGTAATGGTGGTAGGGAGTAGATTCTAGATTTTACCGGTTGAGTTGGCAAATATAGCATCGCTTGCAGAGTTGCTGGATTTTTGGGTCAGTATCATTAGTTTATCAGCTGAGCATAATAGCGTGGGGGCACAATGAGGGGGTGGGAATATTTTTGAGGGCAGGGGTGTTATCAGGTTGATGGAGTATTTTATGCGCTACTGTAAGCTGGTTGAACTGTAGAAGGGTAGGATACTCTAGCCTTCCCAGTGCTTTGAGGTTCTGGCAATGGTAGGTCCTAAAAGCCATGCCTGTAGCGAATCTGGCTATATGATTGTGACATCCTGATAATTTGTTGAGATCGGTTTTGGACAGGTTGGTGAGTACAGGGGATGCATACATAAGGGTAGAGAGGAGGTGTGATCTTGCAATAGCTACTCTAGCTGGGGGGGGGGTGAGGAAAGGTTTGGCTCTGTACAGGCAGCCAAGTTTTTTGTTGACGGGCTTAATAGTGTAACTGACATGTTTATCAAATTTAAGGTTATTGTCTATTATTATGCCTAGAAGCTTTGTATGGTCATCAGGGGAGATAATTGTGTCATTACTAGATTTGATGTTGAAGGAAGGAGGAGGAATTCTACGGTTAGGGGGGAAAAGTAGTAGCTTGGTTTTGTTAGGATTTAGAAGCAAGCGGCGATTAGCTAGCCATGTTTCTACAATGCTGAAAGTGGTCTGGGTGAGGGTTATAAGTTGTGTAGGAGAGGAGGCGGAGCATATTAGCGTTGAGTCATCTGGTTTGTAGGGTATTGAGCAGTAGCTGATGGTTGACCATATTGAAAGTTTTAGAGAGATCTAGGAAGAGTACTGAAGATAGTTTGTTGTTGTTACGATGAAGACTGATGACATTAGAGAAAGACAGAAGAGCCATGGTGGTACTGTGGAATGGCCTAAAGCCATGCTGAGAGTCGTCAAGCTTTCCATTTTGAATAAGAAAGTGCATGATTTGTTTGTGTATGCATCTTTCCATGATTTTAGCTAGTGGTGAAAGAACGGCTATAGGTCTAAAGTTAGATCATTCTGTGGAACTTCCTCCTTTATGGAGAGGTATAACATGTGATATTTTCCAAATTGCTGGGATGGATCCTACTAACATGGATCTGTTGATCAGAATAGAAATGGGAAGTGCTATGGCATCAGTTGCTTTTTGAAGATGTTCAGCTTGGAGGTGGTCGGCAGCTAGTGTAGTAGGTTTTAGCTTTTTGAGTAAGGTCCAGATCAGATTGGTAGGTACGGTTTGAAAGGGTAAAGGTGGGTTGGGTACTGGGTGGATCAGGGCTAGATGTGCCAAAGCTGGTGTTTGTGTCCGATGGAGTGAGATGGGTAGCTAGAGACTGGATAGTTTCAGTAAAGAAGGAGTTGAAGCTGTTTGCAATTTCAACAGCGGATTTATCAAGGGCAACTGATGGGGTAGGAATGGCGGAATGGCCTGGGTGGAGAAAATTGTTAATACCAGCCCAAAACTTTTGAGGTTTTAGCTGATAGTTTTGTTGTAGGATGGTGTAGTGATTTTTTGTTTTGTCTAGAATGATAGATTTTTTTGGTCTGGTTCCTTAGCTGCCGGTATATTACTTGGTCCATAGGAGCTTTGGTAACATGCCACCTGGCCCAGGCGTTGTTTCTTAGTTTAATTTTGTTTTTTGTTTCTTTAGATAGCCACGGTGCAACTGTGGCTTTTACACGGATGGTATGGGTAGGACCACGGTGGTTAAGGATAGCCAGAAATCTGGTATTGAAGTACTCAACTGCTTCTTGTAATGGCAGTCATTTCAAGACATTCCAATTACATGCTTTGAGTTCATTTTGGAAGTTGTCAAGTTTAAAGTTCTGACGTTTCTTATAGTTTTGTAGGTGGGCTGGTTGGGAATGTCGGCTTTGAGCCTAATAATATAGGTAAAGCAGTGATCACTTAGATCATCGGGTAATGTACCTGACTTGTACTTTTGGGGGTGGCTGTTAATAAGTATCCAACTGAGGATATTATCTTTGACTCTATTTTTGCTAAATCTGGTGGGAGTGGCAATGATCTGAGTAAACCTGTGGAGGTTTAAATGGGTGGAGGGAGTTTCAGAGGAACAGGTGTTACAATCAATGTCTAAGTCCCCCAAGACAATGGTTTCCTGGGGATAGTTAGAAGCTAGCCAATGTAAGATATTTTCTAGAGTATTATCATTCTTGCCGGGTGGAATATAAATGCAGACAATGTATCTGCATTTATTTTTGTTTATTAGTTTGGTGATGAGAATTTCTGCATTGCCAAACTGGAGTGGCTATTGGGTGTCAATTGTTATTGTTAGGGTAGACTTGTAAAGTACAGCTACCCCGCCACCTTTCCTGGAGATCCGGTCCAGTCTAAGGATGTTGTACTGTGGGGGGGGTGTTATTTCGTTATCTTTGGTTATTGGTTATCAGGGGAGTGAATAGCTAAGAGCCAATGTAAGCTATAGATCTTGTTGTTTTAGGCTTCTGATGTTGAGATGACAGACCATAAAAGAGTTTGAAAGTCTATCAATCTGGGTAGTACACGTTGGGTTGTTAGATGGTGTGCTTGGGGTCTACTGTTGTAGATGGGTCAGGGTTGGGGTGGATATGCCAGGGTTGGGGTGGATGTCTCCATCCTTCATAAGATTAATTTTTAAGTTGCTTGTGAGTCTTAAAAATTTGTTTATGATTTTTTCATAGCTTTTGGTTTTTAAGCTAATTTAGTGGTATTTAGTCAGGTGATGGTAATTGGGGGTGAGGAATTAGGAGAGGGGTGGTTATGTGGTGGATAAACTTATTAAATGCTGGGTTGGTGTCTGTCTAAGAGTTTGGGTATTGGATTTCAAGATGTTGTACATATTCATAGGAGCTTAGGTGATAAGGAATGAATAGCAGGGGTACTAAGGGTAGCAGCATTAATATTTTAGCTGTAGTCATAGTAAATTACTAGAGTAGGGTCTGTATTGAGTGTATGTGATGGATAAAAGATTTGAGAGAATAGAATAGTTATGGGTGGGTTAATATGGATAGTAGGGTGGATAGAGGGTGTATTATTGTGCTAGGAGTTTGCTGGTTTCTAGGAGAACGTGTAGTTGGTTAGCTAATTAAGGGGGCATGTCAGTGGTACTATAAACGTAGTATTACTGGGGGCGAGTGGGATATGGGGGCAGGGTGAGGTGCGGTGCGAGCAAAGCGGGGCTAAACCAGTAAAGCAGATGCCTAGAGGCAGCAGTATAATATAATTTAACGTTGTGTCTCAGTTTGGCAATACACAAAACAGCATAGCTGGTATACCTGAAACAAGTAAAATTACAAAACAGCTCAACAAATTCATGTAAAAAACCTCACAAGACACTAAAGTATAATTGCATTGGTGTGCCTCTTGCACCCTTTGTTGGTGAGGGCTGTGTCTGTTATATCTATATCTATACATTTAGACAAGAAAGGGGCACAATATAAGAAAAAGGTGGCATATTATTCAAGAGTGATATTTGGAAGAGCTGTTCCCCAAAAAAGATGATGGAAGCAGATGAAAACTATGCTATGGGGAATTCATTAAGATGTGTGTGTGTGTGTGTGTGTGTGAGTGTGTGTGTGTGTGTGTGTGTGTGTGTGTGTGTGTGTGTGTGTGTGTGTGTGTGTGTGTGTGTGTGTGTGTGTGTGTGTGTGTGTACACATAGGAGAGAGAGAAAGAGAATAATCTATTTGGGAGTGAATAGGAGAAAGTACAATAGAAGACTGACTATACTATGAAGTTGTAGAGAATAATAGAGTAAAGGATAGAATATACTGGTCTAGGTCACCATTATTTACTTAAAATTCTGTTACTCTATGATAATATTGAGATACTGGGATAAGCCAAAAGTGCTTCTTTTCAGTGACTTGAAATCCCAGTCCAGGAATCATTTGACCTTATACAGTAGCACAGTCAGATAATGCCTCTTTCAATATGTTTGTGAGACAATGAAATTCGGTAATGTGATGTACAAGGGACAAAGGTCACTACATGGGACCACTGTAAGGCTGTTGTCATCTGCAGTTTCAGCAGGTGTCTTGTTTGACAAGTTTGACTTGTTCAATATTATTGGTGGTGGCTTATACATTAACTACTTACAGCGAATACATGATGAATTATATCCTGTTCTGGTATCTATAAGGATAGTAACCAGTGACGATGGAGTTCAGCTTATTAATATAAATGATAAATAATGTATCACATTTAACAAGAGTTGTAAGCCAAATATGACCCAGACTGAAATAGCTTTATCCTAATTTTCCAGCCAAGCATTGCATGTAATATGCTCTGCAGCGTTATAGGTGTAAAGGTAGCTAAAAATGAAAAATCAGGTCATCACACTTGTTTTATTTATTTATTTATTTATTTTAATTTTGCTTTTGTGTACTGGGTTTGTCTGGCTAGGTTTATCTAAAACACCTTTTTGGCAAAGGCATGAGGAGAAAAGCTCCATGTTACAAACATTATTGAACTATCTCCTACATTCCTCAAACTTGCTGCTGACTCAATTGCCTATCCTGTATCTATACTAATTAATCAATCTATTCTGGAATCAACTGTCCCCACCCTTTGGAAATCTTTCTTTACTATCCCTCTTCATAAAGGTGGAAACTCCACTGACCCCCTCAAACTACCGACCCATTGCCATTCTGTCCCCCCTCTCCAAGATATTAGAAAAATGCATTCACTCACAGCTTCTCAATCACCTCCTCACACACCACTTACTTACCCCTACCCAACATGGATTTCGTCCTCACCACAGCACCACCACTGCCCTCCTCTCCTTCAGTCATATCATTGCAGAGGCCCTAGACAACAATAAACTAATTTCTTGTCTCTTCCTAGATCTCTGCAAAGCCTTCGATACTGTCTCTCATCCTCTACTACTATCCAAACTTGCAAATCTCCACCTATCCCCCTCCGCACTTGCCTGGTTTAATAGTTACCTATCTGGCAGGGAACAATCCGTCAAATGGCTCTCATCCTCCTCACCTTTCCTTCCCATCTCCACTGGTGTTCCCCAAGGCTCCATCTTGGGACCCCTTTTGTTTAACATCTTCACCAATGATCTTTACACCTCATGCAAAGAATCCTCCCTTATTCAGTATGCCGACGACTCCACACTTATATCCATCTCAAATAACATTCCTGAACTACACTCCCTGACCCAACAGGCCCTACTATCCACTGAACAATGGCTCTCTCACAACCTATTGATCCTAAATCCCAGAAAGACCAAACTCCTACTTTTCCTTCCCCGTTCTCTTTCTCATCACAAAACCTCCTTTTTTATTACATCTTCTAACAATACAAATATCCAACCTGACACCCACACAAAACTCCTAGGGGTCATTATCGATGACGAACTCAAGTTCAACCTACATATACTCCAATGTATAAAAAAAACAAACCAGAAACTAGGTCTGCTATATCGGAACAAAAAATTCCTAACCCCTGAATCTAGACTTACCCTGGGTCAGGCATTCCTCCTCCACTCCCTCTTATACGCCGCCCCAGTTCTTACCAATATCCAGGCCTCCACTCTAAACAAACTGCAACAGACTTACCATAAAATAGCCAGATTCATTACTAACTCCCCATACAACTCACACCACTGCATTTCTTTAAACCCTCTTCAATGGCTTGAACTTCCCCAGTTTCTGCTATCTTATCAATTTCATATGCTACACTCTATTCTTTATAAACCCTCCTTCTGTCCATCTCTATCTTCCTTAGTCTCCATCTACATCCCATCCCGGACCCTCCGTACTTCTAACCAACAATTACTTGATATCTACCACCCAAAAAGGTCAGTAGGCAAACTACTCTACAAACACTCCCTTGCCCATGCTTGGAACAAACTTCCCCTTGATTTACGTTCAATCTCCCACACCTCACACTTTAAAAATGAACTAAAAGTCTATTTTCTCAATTCCAGAACCTGCCCTTGCGATGACCCACCTAGTCTTCCTTCCCTTTATGTACCCTCAAAAGGACCATACTTAGTACCTCATTAGACCTCTCTCTCCAATGTGTCTACTATGGATTTGCACAATTTTATACAAACAAAAAATGTTAATTGTTGACCTATTGAACTATATCAATGTAAAATTGTTACTTAGCTTCTTTTTAATGCAACTTTAACTTTATGCATGTATCCCAACATATGTGAATCGTTTTGTTATAACTGCTATTATATCAATATTGTTTAAAATTGTACTTGTTTTAAAATGTATTACTGGAGCTTTTCTCCTCGGGTCTCCACTGAAAATGGGCCACAAGCCCAGTTGGGCAAACCCGGTTAACAAATGTCAATAAATAAATAAACAGACATTCAGTAATATACATGAACAGACATTAAACAATTTACATTAACTATTACACATTCGTTTGCTGACTAGATTATATTCGTATGAAAATTGAGGCAACTATTACATTATAAAGCATACTTTTGCATTAGTAGATATTGCACACTGAGCATAAAGTGGGTTTGTTAGATAGATAATAGGCCAGGAAATTAATGCTTACAAATTCAAAGAAACAGAGGTGAGAGAAGGAAGTAGGTAGGGTATAAAATGTTAATGTTGTAGTTAACAGGTAGGGTGTAAAGTAGGTTCAGTTACACTTATTTATATGTAGATCATAAGGTTTAGATAAGTATAGAGGTGGGGATTAGCAGTGTCAGAAAACAATGTATATGGCTAGGAGATGCTAGTAAAACTGTTCAGGTACTGGTGAAGATTGGTTGTGGGGTATAGGATTCTGAATGAAAAGAAATGGTTTGATGATATGACAAGCTGAAGATAACAGTCGCAATTATCCTGGGGATGTACAGGAGCAAATCCATTCATAGGTTCATAGGTTCATACTAGGCTATCTGCCCTAGGGCATTTATAAGCCTAGCCAGAGTGTGTTTGGCTTTCGCCACCCATTTTAAATGAATTTTGCTATGCCCTTTTTCAAGGTTAGTATACTGTGCCTCTGTCTAACAGTGACACAGAAGTGATACCCGGGGTAAACCTACTATCTCCCATCCACTCATCAAGATTCCTCTTGAAGAGAGTCAATGAGGGACTCTGCCTAACCTGGACTGGGATTTTATTCCAGAGTGAAGGGAGCCTCTGGGTTATGAATCTGTCCCTCCAGCATGTCCTATTTATTTCAGTGCTGAGGTTCAAGTCTCTCAAGCGCATAGCTCGATGGGATTTGGATTTTCTGAGGTGCAGCATGTCCATTAATTCCAGGTTGGACATGGCTTTATACATCAGGCACAGATCGCCTCTGAGCAGGCGGAATGCCACTGAGTAGAGCTGGAGTTTCTTTAACAGGGCAGCATATGGCATCTGTTTGAGCCCTCTGATCCTCTTGGTGAGGTACTTTTGTGGTCTTTCCAGTTGCTGCAGGTGTCTGGTAAGGTACATCCCAAAAGGGGCATTGTACTCAATTATGGGCCTGATGAGGGATGAGTAAAGAGGCACGATGACCTCCCCTGATCTTGATGTGAATCTCTTCATGATTAGGTGGGCTATATAAAATGTTTTTCTAACCACTTTGGCCACGTGGTTGTCAAATGAGAGATTACTATCAACTTGGGTCCCCAGGTCCTTAATTACTTCTTCCGTACTTAATGGATTACCACCTATGTGGTAATTTGTGGGCACTTTGTTTTTGCCAAAGGGGATGACTATACACTTTTTGGCATTTAGCTTGAGGCCATGGCTCTGGCACCAGTTGTCTGTTTCTATGAGGCCCTTTTATAGGATGCTTGTGTCAGCTGGAGAGTCGATTATGGCACCCAGTTTGCAGTCATCTGCGAACTTGGTCAGCCACAGTCCTTCCTTGTTAGCCTGTACCTCCGAGAAATATATACCGAACAAGAGAGGTCCCAGGACTGAGCCTTGTGGGACGCCACTTGTAAATGGTTTGGAGTCTGACATGGCTCCAGCAATTCTAACCATGTGGGTTCTGTCCTTGAGCCAGTTTGCAACCCATCTAGTGACATAGGGGTTTATATTTAAGCTGGTGAGCTTATCTATAATGCCCGAGTGGGGTACTATATCGAAGGCTTTTGCAAGGTCCAGGTAGGCTGTGTGGACCACCTTCCCCTCGTCAATGGCCTTGGTGACTGTTTCAAAGAAATCAACCAGGTTTAAGAGGCAGGATCTGCCCTTAACAAAGCCGAACTGGGTAGGATCCAGTGTCTGTAGGCCCCCAATATCTTAATTTATGAGGTCCATGATGATCCTTTCCATAGCTTTGCAGACCAAGGTAGTCAGGCTTATGGGGCGATAGTTTCCAGGATCCATTGAGGCACCACCTTTGTGGAGAGGGACCACTGTTGCTGTACGCCACTCTTTGGGTACATATCCTGTAGTAAGGCTGAGATTGAACAGTAGTTTTATGTTTGGGTATGGTTTTATATTGATTTGCTAGGTGAAGTTTTACTTTTGTTTTTTATTTAATTGGTTTACATTCTAAATGGATTTCAGTGGTAGTGCAGTGTGGTTCCATAATTTAGCTACACTATTTGAATAGAGTCAGTTACACTGTTGGACATGCTACACTTAAAGAAATCCCAATCCCTCAGAGCCACATGCTCCAGGGATCTAAACCTTGTCATCACAATAAACAAAATATGCTGGAGGGATAGGTTCCTGATCAAGAGACTCCCCAGACTCTGGAATAGACTGCCCATACATGTCAGGCAGAGCGCCTCTTTGGCCCTCTTCAAAAGGAACCTTGACGATTGGATGGGAGAAAGGAAATTCACCCCGGGGGTCACGTCAGTCACCCTGCTAGACATGGGTCCAGGGAAGTAAATAGTGTGGGAAAAAATAACCAGGGAATTGTTATGGCTAGGCTTGTATAGGCCCTAGGGCCAATAGCCTAGTACCAACCTATGAACCTATTAGATGATTAGGTCACAGTGATCACTGATTTTTCTCTAGAGTGTAAAATTCTATTGGGGGTAGTATTGTATAATGTTGTTAAGAGTTGGCCAGTTTTCAGGCATATGGAAAATTGGCCAGCCCTTAACTTAATATAAAACTACTTATGTATAATATACCTGATAAATTATTTGTTCAGGCAGATAAACACCAAAGTGATGCTGTATCCTTTTCTTCTGCGTACAAACATGTGTTGTGTAGTTTTAGTAGCACAGAATCAAAGAAAACTAGAACTCTTACAGCACAAAGACTAAAGAAAATGCAAGGTATTTCTGGTGGATACAGTTCTGTCAGTGCTGTCTCTCACCCAAAATGTTTTAAACTCTTTCTATATGGATCAGAGCTGGATGGTTATTGCATACATGTCAGGCTAGTCAGAAGGTGCTTTAGGCATAGTTTTGTACACTTTAAAGCAGTGGTAGTACCATTATGCTATTAACAAACATAAGTGTTTGGCAACAGAGAGCTGCTACAGAATTTAGAATGTGGAAATAGTAGTGTGGCATCTCATTAAAAGTGTGGCACTTGACACACAGGGTTAAAGCTGTGAGCTGAAGTTCTAATGGTAGAGTTTGATTCCCTTAGCCTTCATTTGTCTACTGTGTAACTTTGGTCAAGTCACTTAACAACACATTGCTCCCAGGTTACCCCTGAAAAGGGACTGTGTGTCCAGTGGGCCTACTCAGTTATCAATTTGCTAATATATTTTTTTAATTATTATTAGTTCATGACTCAGTTCTGGAATTAGTGCAGGCAGTCAGTCTCCAGGATACCTGAATTAATTATCACACATGAAATCTGGAAACTTAATAGAATTCTAAGAAGTGAACATTTCAGGAATGCACAGTTTACTTCCTGCTTGTCCTGATAATTTATACATAACCTTAATAACCGACCATCTGTCTTACAGCAATCTGTTTATTATTAACAGATCTTTTTACTGTAGATATATTCTATTTTAATATCAATATATTCTTTGTATTACTTAAATCTGAATCTATCCTATGCCTATACCTCAGAACCTCTTAGGTCAAGAAATCTGGACAAATTCTAAAATAATAGGGGGACAAAGGCCTGAAAATAGGCCCAGATTTTAAATATGACTGTTATAAACTTAGAAAGTTTCTAGAATAATGAGTTGTGTTAGCATACATTTTCTAGGGGTGTGAACTCTGAAACTCAAGCGTTTGTCATTATTTATTGACTTCAGTCCACAGTGATTTGCCATAAAACTACAAATTATATGAGGAACAGATCAAAACTATTACACAAAAATCTTGATAGTTGAGAGGCATGCCTATGCCATGCAATTTCTACTGCTGACAAAAGGTTGCACAAACATACCAGTGCTGTTAGCATCGCGTTTTAACAGACACAATTTTGTTGTTAATAAATGCATTTATTAGAACCATTATGAGTCATCATTACAGTATTCCCTTCTAGAAATGGAATTTAAGTAATGTGTCTATTAAAAATGGTGGATTTCCTTTTAATTTTTTTAAGATAATACCAGTTTTTAAAATTAAATATATGTGTTAATAAATATATTTTCATTTTCTTTATGTAGCACAACCAGGAGTCTTGGACCAATTTGGAAAGTCCACCTTTGGCATAACAACAGTGGGTGTTCTCCTAGTTGGTACATCAGCCACGTGATTGTAAAAGATCTGCTTAATGGTACTAGTTGGTTCTTCCCAGCAGAATGCTGGTTGGCAGTAGATGAGGGTGATGGCAAAGTTGAGCGTGAACTGACCTCTCTTAACCATGGACTTGGTTTTAAAAAGGTAAATATGCCTAGATATGAAAGTTTCTCACCAGGTTCTATGGGAGGCAGCATCCAAATAAGATGTGGCATGAATATATTTCATCATATGATAAGCCACATGAACGTGGTTAGCAAAATGTGTTAATCCCAAGTGATTGTTACATATGACAGGGTAATACATACCTGATAACTTGGAATTAATACCCAGACAAAATAAGAAAATAGCTACATTAACAGGACATAAACCCATATATAAATGCTTATTATATTGCTTATAGGTACAGTAGAAGTTTGTGTAATGTCTAGTTACATTGTTCCACAGCTCTCAACTTTCTATCTCCAGAATGTGCATCAATACCTCTCATACTCTGGAACAAATGCATAAAATGTCAACATTTTCTAAAAGCATACAAACACCTTTATCCACGAAGCTCATAGGATGGCTAAAACATGTTTCTTTATACTTATAAAACATTCTTTTGAGAATGAATATGATTCAGAATTATTTAAACAGATGTCAGTTAAAACAATTCTTAACACTGAATGTGTATCAAGCCCATTTAATGTGGAACAATGACAAATATGGCCTTTTTAAGACCCGCGGGGTGAAACATTCCTCATAATGAGGTACACTTGAGAGATATGCATTGTTTTCTGGTGTGCTTTGTACCATTACCATTGTAATGTATAAGTACAGTGCTCACCTGCATTGGATGTCATGTGGTTCCTCAGTCTTCAGTAGTTGCTGTTTCGGTAGTAAAAGGTAAAAACACACATAGACTGGCTGGCTCATGTGTGTCTCCTGTTACACCATAAGTTGTGAAGGGTTATGCAGCACTTAAAGAACCCACATAATGCTTGGCATCGGAGTTGGAGTGCCTAGCAGTTGTGGCTTTGACTTTTGCCACCCTGTGCAATGGAGCTGAAAAAGTACTGTGCTGAAAGTGACAATACAGCATGAAATCATGGAAATGTGTGGAAGTTGCACTCAAAAAGTCAGGGGTATAATTCCCAGACTTCATCTTGGGACAGTAAATTAATGTTCTTGCAAATACTTAAATTGCTAAAGAAAAAAAAAAGCCAATAAAATGGCTAGTAGCACTAAATGATCAAGTGAAACTCAAAAATAAAAACACAATTTTGTGAAATGTGTAAGAAAAGGTGATGTGAAGAACAGACAAAATAAGGAAACAAGGCCATACCAGCAAGATACACAGAAAAATAAAACAAGCGGTTAAAAATCTGACAATAAGAAGAGAGACACACACACTCAAAGGAACAGTAAGAAACCCCAAAAAACTGCATAAACAAACCCTCAGAAGAATAGGCTACCCTTTGAAATTCAGTAGCAGATATTTGGAGTTTTCAATAACATCAGCTTTATGCTACCATTTTCCTTTTGACTGAATTGGTATTTTCATCATACCAGCCATTCTTCCACTTATTCCAACAATCTTGGGTTTACAGGCCAGTTTGGAAGACAACTGGAAACAGTGGCTGCAGAAAGTTAATTTCTTCAGTGTTGCAGCTGGTATAATGGAAAACTAAATAAAAGGAGGTCCAACTCGCTGTTTTTCTTTACCTCATTTGAGATAATGCTATAAGGTATTCAGTACATTTAATCTTACAAAACCCTATCAGTATAAAAAAAGACAGCTTTAAACGGTATTTTGATGCCTAAAAACAATCTGTCATATATTAGTCTTTTATTTTTCAGTAGCATGTAGGATCATGTATCTGATGCCACTGTCACTGAACTGAAGCTTAGAGCTAAAGGCTGCAAGTCTGGATAGCTGTCTGATTCACTGCTAAGAGGCAACATTTTCAGTGCCATTGGATTTAACAAGCATTGAAATGAAAGATCTTTCAGAAGATCTGGATGTGTGTAAAATTAAAAGGAAGCAAAGATCTGCTTAAAATAAAGGTGTACGTGTCCACTTGTGTAGTGTATTTGAAAAGTCTAGAAACTGCATGGTAATAAAAGGGTTAACAAAATACATTGATGATAAAAATAACAGGCATTCACTTGAACATGTCATGCTTTTTAAGATGTGCTTACCTGTCCAAGGATAAGTCTTGTCAAGAAGCTAACAAAGAATGCAGATAGCCTAGTACCCACCTATGAACCAATGAATTACCACATCAATTGTAGTGCACTGAACACAGAAGGCGTTATAAGACATCTGGGAACATAGGCTGACAGCAACCTCTTTTTTGACCACCACATTGCCGCTGTGGTCAGAAAGTCCTTCTATGTGGCACATCTCATTACTAAGGGTTTTGCATCCAGGAAGAAAGAGGTCATTGTCTCCCTTTACTCTTCCCTCATTAGGCCAATCATTGAGTACAGTGCCTCATTTGGCATGTACCTCACTAGACACCTGCAACAACTGGAGAGGCCACAAAAGTACCTCACAAAGGGGATCTTAGGCCTTAAACACTTATCCTATATGGACAGACTCAAAAAACTCCAACTATTCTCTGTCTCATATTGCCTACTTAGAGACGATCTCTGCTTAACTTACAAAGCCATGTCTGACCCAGCTCTGTTGGAAATGCTACATCTAAAGAAATCCCAATCCCTCCACACCACACACTCCAGAGACCTCAACCTCATTACCACAATCAACAGAATGTGCTGGAGGAAAAGGTTCATAACCCAGAGACTGCCCATGCTATGGAATAGACTTCCCATACATGTCAAACAGAGTACCTCACTGGCCCTCTTCAAAAGAAATCTTGATGAGTGGATGGGAAATAGAAAATTCACCCCGGGGATCACTCCAGTGGCTCTACTCAATAGAGGCACTGGGAACTAAGGTCAGGTGTCATGATGCCAGGGTAATCCTATGGGCTAGGCTTGTTAGGGCTCCAGGCCATTAGCCTAGTACACGCCTATGAACCTATGAACCTATAAACAGATAATTAAATACATCTAATTCTGGGGAGCATAACTTTCCATTGAAAAAACAACTAGTTGATCCAACAATGATCTACACCTAAATATAAAAAAACTAAAACCAAGCCACACAATTTTTTTGTATGGGAAGGGGGATTCCCCACCATGTACCAGAGCCAAAACTGAGACACGAAAGTATGTTTCTGAGGGAAGTTTCATCATATGGGAAAGAGTCAGTAAAAAATTCATTTAAGAACTCAAAACCAAAACCTCAAACTGCCACTGGTAAAACTTGAAACATCTACTGACTATAATTAAACACTTATAGTTTATGTTCCGGTTTGTCTTTCATTTTGTCTATAATTAAGGAAAGTACCTAACATTATCAATGATGCAGAGAATATATCTTGTTTGCAATCTGCTTTCATGTAGTTTATGATTTTAATGTAATTAATTTTAAAGACATCTTTGAAGAAATATTCTTGATAGTACAGACCAGCATTGGATGCTCTGTATTTTAGACATGTGTTTCTGTTTTATTGGCAGACTTAAATCATCAGATTCTGTTTTTATTTTATCCAAATAGATGCACTTTTGATTCCCCTGAAGACAGGCACACCAAACTCTTTGACATGTATTTATGCTTCCTATATAAAAATAACATTGCATGAAAATTATTGGAATCCTTTAAGATATGGGTGTGAAGGCTGAGAACCCCCTTCAATCATCATCATTCAGATCAGTATATACACCTTGAATGTGAATAAAAAACTATATATAACATGAGTCTGTTGTTTGTTATTCATGAGCTTTAATTCTTTCTTCTGTATTTACTGTGTAATTACTGTTACTCTGATCTGCTAATCATCAACTTCAGAATTAGTAACAACAAACAAAAGTAGCAGTTTTCTTGCTGGTAAAGATAACTGAAAGTGCCAGTAACTATTTTTAGTTATTTTTAATGTTTTATTTTCCATAGCTTTTGTACTGCAGGTTTTCAGAATACCTGGAGGACTTCCATATGTGGGGTTCAGTGTACAGCCGTCCATCACACAGCCAGTTTTCCCATACCGAGCGTCTAACAGTGTGTTTGCTACTGCTGCTAGGATACATGTGCATCAACGCCATACTTGTACATCTCAAAAATGAGGAGGTAAGTGTGATTATAAACTGACGTTGTACTACTCATATAGCCCACATTTTAGGAATGCTAATTTGTGTATGTTCACAATGCGGAATTCTACTGCTAATAATTAATATGCAGAGCCAAAGCTGATGTGCCTATAACTTTTAATTACTGCTTCAAGAATTATAACAGCATGCAAAGCTCTGACTTGTAAGCATGTGTGTGTGTACTTCAGCATGCTGGCACTGCATTCCATCCCCATTTACTTTTTAACTAATGAAGAGTAAACAAACACAACATTAGCAATAGGCCCACTGCTTAACAACAAGAAAGTTGTGCTGATACGTGTACAATATAGTTGTTTTTGCAATTATTTTTATAGTGATTTCAGCAGCAGTTGTAAGCATCCAATAACTATGTATGCAGTCCTCGTACCTGTAACATCTGAGGGGGGTTCTCCTCGGGAACTAATTATAGCATCTTTATAGCCCCACTAGTCTCAAGTAATATCCTTGGGAGTCCCATCAGGAGTGGCTCAGTCTGGAACACTGAGACACAGGCATCCTGGTCACTTTATGGTAAGGAACAAACTCAGTCATCCATCCCGTTACAGCATTATCCTCCAATGGTACTCCGTAAACTTGTACTGTAGCTTCCATTGTCGACATACAGAACATTTTGACAAAAATCAGGTTATGGTGCCATGGTTAAAGCATGTATTCTTATCTCTACAACTGTTAAGTGTTACTAAACCACTGTAAATGGCAAACTGTTCAACACAAATATTTACAGTGGTAGCATTAATTAGATTCTTGATCTTAAATTGGATAAGTCACAATAAACACAGTTAATATTACTTTTGTAATGTTTGGCAAACAGCATAAAGTACCTTGGTAGCCACACTTTATTCATCCAGCTTTGAGCTTCCGTATGAGGCTAAGCAGTTCTGTCTGTCACTAGACATTTAGATGAATTTGAGAATTATTATAATATGAATATGTTAATAACAACACTTAACTCTTCAACTGCATTAGACAGGTATCCACTATTAAACCTTGGATGATGTGAATAACAATTAAGATGAAATGTTTGAATAAAGTGGGTATAGCATTATATTATAATTATTATTATTGTAAATAGAAACAAATACCTATGAATAAAAACAGGCAGCTGTAGGAATAAATCAGTGCTCTAACGAAAAGTAGAAATACAAGAACACGTAGAGAGAGTACTGAAACACAGCTAGTAAAAAACATTGTTTTAATGAATGAAAGAGAACGCTGAGTGCTTTTGCAGTCTAGCTGCTTCCTCAGACCTTCACTGTACATGATAAAGCATTTTTAACCAAACTATGGTGTGTGCAGACTTTATTCTGAAAAGTACAAAAAAGATTTGTCTCATAAAGGAGAGACTGGTACCTGTTCAGTACAGCTATGGGTAAATAACAGATAAAGACATTTATTCCAGTCTTAGCCCAGTTTCTTTCAGTGGTTTCCAGTTGTTTCAACTCATTCCAGTATTCTACAGTCATATCAGTTCTTAATATTCTTAATTCTTAATATTAATATTATTCATTCTTAATATTATGTGTTCGCAACATTGATGCCAAGATTTACCTCTTGAGCTTAACTCTCAAGGTGAAATTCTTGGTATCTGTGTCTCAAACTCATAATAACATGGTTATGTTTAGACAATAGATCATAATGCTCCAAATTAGTTAGACTCCCAAATAGCTATAAAGATTTCTTAGTCACGTCTAAAGTTTTGATAACCTGTAGTTATACTTCTTTTATTTGTATATATTAACATTGCTTCAGTACCTCAGTGCTTACTTTGGGATCCCCACTCCATACAGACATACTGTATACAATTATGTTAACTGACTACATATTTTTGCATTAGGACTAGTGGCTGGTAAGAGGATAAGTATCCTGTGGTGAGCCACTTTACCACTCTGTCCTTCAATAAATTATGGAAAGGTGTAATACTCACTTGCTATGGTCTGTTGATCTGCACTACTGACATCCAGCTATTAGATCTGATGGGTAACTTGCCTTAACAGCATATGGCAAATGTGTTCTACTGTCTTTAGTTATGAGCAACATCTACACACCCAAATAATCTTTCCACTGAAAGAATGCAGAGCACAGCAATAATTATTTGCTTCTCATTCTAATGCCTTACAAACACCACCTGAATCTTCTCAAGATAATTATACCCACACAAACATACACACACATCATATGTTCTTAGTTCTTTTTTTTTCAAAACAGGTTTATTGTTTTAACATATAAGAGAAATATCATAACAATTTTATACAAGTAATTAAAAATAGGTATTATTATAATATTCAACAAAACAACTAAAGTATTTACAAAGACATCCACTACAATCAGATCAATTAATTAAACTAAAATACCATGCTATTGAAATTAAAATTTTTTTAACAAATTTTGTAAATTATCCCATACAATAAAATAAGATGTTTTTCTGTTTGTTCTAGTCCTAATTGTGTTTATTTCCATATGGCACACTATATTCATAACATTTTTAAATTCATTGAACGAAGGAGGTGTATCTGAAATCCAATTTCTAGTTATTATTTTCCTAGCCACTGCTAGAATAGACCATAACAAGGGAAGCTTAACCTTTTAACACTTTGAGGTACAGGTGTGTTGAATAATATAAGAGATTTAGAAATAATGAAATTATCTGTAAAAAGAGCCTGCAAAAATTCATTAATTGACTTCCAGTATTCTTTCAATTTTATACAGTCATAAAACATATGAGCCCAGTCAGCATTAATTTCTACATTACATCTCTTACATAGATTATCTTTATTATTTATTTTATTCATCATCAAAGGTGTATAAAAAGATCTATGTAAAAATTTCCATGTATAAAGTCTCCAGACAATGGAAGACGTAGTTCTATAAGCAGATTCCAATATATATTGTTTATCTTGTTGATTTGGTGGGTCCCCATTAATAGAAGTGAAATAATTCCAGTATGAATCTACACTGTAAAAGTTTCTTGTCTGATAACTTTATGTATGTATGAAAGTTTACCTTTATCAGAAACTTTATGTTGTAAATTTAATATCAAGTAATCAATCAGTGTTGGAATAGATTCTTTAACAGTTATAGACATTAAATCTATTTTATTAATGAGATGTTGTCTAAAGGTCTGAACCTCTAACCAGCAAGTTTCTCTTAGATCAAATTCTTGTTTTAAGAAATCTAGATTTTTAACTTTATTATCAGATATCAACTGATACCAGTACTTTAGATCATTATCTATAGCTAAATGAGTTCCTTCAGAAGTAGATGACAAAAGCATACCCTGAGTATACATTATAGGAAATACAATAAAATTCCATTCCCTATACTTAGGGTGCATGAATATAAAGTTACGATAACTAATAATAATATTTAATGGGTAACAAACCATATGTTTAGGTGTAATAGGTGAAGTACAAAATTCCTTTAGTAACCATAACATGGAGTTATTTACAATCATATTTTTATGTGTTAAGGAGATTTTCATGAAGTGTATACTAATTAGCTCCCAATAATCTTTCCATTTTGTGACATATGACTGATCTATTAATAAAGTAATAACTTTTACAATAGAAGAGATAGTATATAAATTAAAGTCTGGAAAAGAAATACCCCTTGAGACCAGCTATTAGTATGTTTCTTTAATGCAATCCTAGGTCTATTAGGTGCCCATAAGAAATTTAACATTAGTGTGTTCAGTTTCTTGATAATTATTTTTGTAGGTGGAAGTATTATTGATTGTATTAAGTATAAAATCTTGGGGAATATTATCATTTTAATAATTGTAAGTCTCTCCTCCATAGTAAAAACATATTATTCCAGGTATTAAAAGATTTTGTATATTAAGAAAACAGGTATTATAATTATTATATATAATAGATTTAATATCTTTAGATAGTATTATACCTAAATAAGTTATCTGACCTGAATTGGGTACATATTTAGTAAAATCACTAATGAGAATATTTTTCGTGTATATATAGGTAGTATTTTAGTTTTTTTCTTCATTGAATATTAAACCAGAAATACTTTTAAAATTCATCATGTTATCAAATAGAGACTGTATAGAAGAATTAGATCCTGCTGATGTAATTAGAACATCATCTGCAAAAGTTGAATTTTGGATGTTGTATTTTCATCTATTTCAAAACCCTCTATGTCAGTACTGTTTCTGATCAAATTAGCCCAAGGCTCCATTACTAAAGTGAATAATAGTGGAGAAAGTGGACATCCTTGTTTTGTACCTTTAAGAATGGGTATTTTTGTGAAACATATGTTCCTACCTTAATATAAGCCAACGTTCCTTTGTATAAATGTTCAATTAGATTTACAAATGCATCCGAGAAGTTTGTGCACTTCATTAAGGTAAACAGATAGTCCCAACTTACTGAATCAAATGCTGAACTTATATCAAGACTAATAAGTGTTAAATCTTTCTTTTTCCTATTTGCAAAATCTATTAATGTTAAAGTTCTTCTTATATTATCAAAAGTATTTCTATTTACAATGAAGCCTGTCTGATCTATATCTATAATGCGGGAATGATTGTCTTCAATCTATCAGCAAAGATATTCATAAACATTTTATAATCAACATTAAGTAATGAGATGGGCGATATGAAGAACATCTAGTTGGATCTTTATTAGGTTTTAAAATTGGCGAAATAAATGTATATTGCCAAGATGGGGGGGTTATTAACTCAGTTTGGGCCAAAATAAAAACCTTATGTATTAATGAATATGTATTTTTAGAAAGGATTTTATATATCTCTGGTATAATACCATCATTACCCGGTGCTTTGTTTGATTTAAGCTTATTTATTTGTGTAATAACTTCTGTATATGAAATACTCTTGTCCAATAGTTTAATCTGTTGTTTATTAAGCTTTTCATTCATATTTGTGGTTATAAACTCCTTTATTTTATCTTTAGGTTCCATGTTAATATTATTATGGTTAATTTTGTGAAAGTGATTTCTAAATTCATCTAGTATTTCTGGTATACTAGAAACATTCTTCTTTTTCCTTAGAGAAAAGATTTCTTTGATATGGTTTTGTTTATTCAACCTTTTTGTTTTATTTTTAAGTCTATGTAAGTATTTGGGGCTTATTGAATAAGACAAAACTTGTATTTCTCTAAAGTTATTTTAACTTTATGAGTTAAAATTTCTTTGTATTTCTCATTTAGTTTGTTTATTTCTTCAATAACTTTCTTGTCCATAATATTTTCTTTATTATTATGTTTATAAGAGTCTAATTTACTTTGAATATCTAACAATTCCTTATCCCAAGATTTCCTTTTATTATTATACCATCTGATACTTTGTCCATATAGATATGATTTTAAGGCATCCCAAACATAAACAATGGAGACTTCAGGAGTGTTATTTATGTCTAAAAATGTTTTACTTCTGAAAGTATATATTCTTTATAGTCTTTTAGTTGAGTTAAGTATGCTGGTATCCTTTTGATCTCAACATTATGAGTATTTTTATCATGAATTCAAAAACAATTGAATTATGATCAGATATAGGACATGAAATGATTTTGGAATTAATTAAATCTGTTACCATCTGGTTAGAAATAAAGACCCTATCTATTTTTGAATAAGTTTTGTATCTGTTAGAAAAAAGGTGTATGGTAATGATTTTGAATCTATCTGATTATTAATATCATTCAAATGATAAGAATTAGCAAAATCCTTTAAATGTTTTGCATTAGATGTAATTCTTCTCTTTCCTATAGTG